>NW_027417563.1:0-174741 GCF_009905375.1 Apium graveolens | reverse complement strand
AACTTCTGTTTACTTTTTTTATTATTTTTCTTTTGTTTGTTTTTTAATTTGTACAAACAAACTTTGTAAATAATTAAAAGTACAAACCCACTTTTTACTACTCCTATTTTTATTTGATAAAATAATTAAAACAAAATTATTATTTTTAAAACAAAGTTGTATATACCACGGAATATACAAGTTAAATAGTTATGATTTTGTGTAATATTGAACTTAAATAAAGATTTAAAAGGAAAAGAGTAATATAATTGAATCAGTAACAATTGAGCTCTAAATAATTATTCAAATATTACTTTATTAAGGAAAAGGCTAAATTATCAAATCTTTGGTTATTCATTAATTAGATATTTCATAGCTTGATACCTATTTTATGATAATTTACAGGTCTTGAAACTCAAAGAATAACTGTCTAAAGCAGAAAAGGAAATGCACCAACTAGGCAGTTGAATAATTCGCCACGTGCCGGGCCGGTTCACGAATTACAGCACCTCCTGTTCGTTGGCGAGTTACACGGGCCGGTTACGTGTGCCGGTCTTCCGACGAATTCTGAAAAGCTTATTCATATTCGGTTCGTGTCTTCACCGGTTAGTGCCAAATTATTAACCGGCACACATCGAGCCGACTCAGACAAATATTTGGCGAGCCGGTTAACGTAGTGCCGAGCTAAACCGGCCGTCTGGCCACCTCTAGCTACTACTAGCAAGTATAGTAGTAGTAGTATAATGCAGTTTACACACAAGTGAAATGACCCATGCTGCTATTTTGAACAAAACATCCATGTACAATCCTGTGTCGGCGGTGACTAAAATAACTGAAAATTCAAATTAGCATGAGAACTACTGAAGGTTATCAGAGAATCTACAATAGAACAAAACTATTATATTTATATTTTTTTTGTCATAGGACCCGTAACCGTTAAATTTCGGTGCGCACTATTTGCATGACATCAATTCTAGATGATTTTTAGAGAATTTGTAAAAATTAAGCACTCCAACTTTTTTTTTTTGAAAAATGAAATAAATCAATAATCAAAAGTCATACGATCTACATATATGATCGAAATTGAACAAACCCATAATTATATGTTGTTGAATCCTTGCTTCTTGGATAGGCAACCAAACTATTTTGAAGTGATACTTACATAATGTAAACCTCTAATTGTTGTTTTGAATCGACCACAAATGTATCACCATAAAAACCTTTATCACCAAATCAACACGTGAAAATTCCGCAGATCTGTAATCTCGGGCATGATAAACTGCAAACAAATCAAATAAAATCAAATCTCACAAGGAAAATAAACAAACCCAATAAATTGAGAAATTATTGAAAATTAATAAGAGATGAACTAATGATGAACTAACAATAATAATAAAAAAAAAGATATCTGGTTTTTCAAGGGTGAAAGCCGATGGAAGTCCCTCACAGAAGATAAGGAGGCTGCTTAAGATTAGCACTCCATCATATTAATCTTTAACAAACAAATATAGTAATCAAATTTAATGATTATATTTATTTAACCATCAAATCATTAAAACATCTTCAATGTCATTGGCTAAATTTAATTAGCTAAATTGATGGCTATAATTGCTTTAACTAATGGTTTAAAAATGTTTTATTGGTGTCATGTATCATACCAGTTAGGTAAAATTATACTTAAAAGAAAACTTGATTCAACAAATATAGCATCTGCACTACTTGTTGGGTAAAATGATTAACTAATTAATAATATAAAATATTGATTATCTTAAAATTATTAAACTTGTAAGAGATTATCATTAATGAAATTGATGATAATAATTGGTTATTTTAAAATTATTATTATCATTATTTATATTATTATAAATAAAATATTTTTATTTTTAGATGATTGTGCATTTTCCTGCAGGCTTGTAGATGTTGTAGATGTTAAACACATATGGTCTATAGAGAGTTGGCTAAATTTTTAGTTAAGAGGAATATCATTTTTGAGTAATCAAAATTTTAAAAATTTTCTATAATTTTGTTTAAGACATGCTATGTAGGAATTTTACCTAATGATTTTTGTATAAAGTTACTCTTATAACATTTCCAAAGTTGTTTATATAAATTGTTAGATAAAATGTCATAATATAATGATTATTTAAATTTTTACCAAAAGATAAAATTATATTTAAGGGTTTAATAGTTTAACAAATATAACCAATAAAATATGAGATTCTATTATTAAAAGGTAACATGTTTGGAATGCTTAATTTTTTTAGTAGAACAAGAACTTGTCTTTAATTTGGGATTTCTATTGAAAATATTAATCATATTTTATTGGTACCTAAACCTAATCATATTTTATTAATCCTTAATCGATACCCTATTAGTAAGATTACCGATTTTACCCATGGGTAAGATCCTAAAAATATCATTTGGATGTCATATAAATAATAAATTATTGATTTTGTTCTATTGAAGATTTTTTTAGGTATAATTTTACATATTACATTATATAGATATAAAAGATTATATCTTTATGTTAAGTAAAAATTTACATAATATTTTTTATTATATTTTAGCTAAAGTTTTGTTATCATCTATTGAAAATGTTATATATATTTAATTTTTGATGAGAGAAATATGTCTTATATAACATAAAATATATCACAAATTAGGGCCATATTTCGTTTAAAATTTTTACCCTTGCAAATGAAAATTATTTAAAGTAACCTTTTTTCATGACAAGTATTTAGAATGACTAGTATTTAGAATGACTGTTATATAGAGAATATCCCACCATATGAAATTAGCAATGAAGATTAATCAAAACAAATTCAAAGAGAGACATAATATGTATAATAATAAATATGTAACAATTGACATAATATAATATACAATAAATAATAATAATATAATATAATAATATAAAATAATATAATAATAATAATAATTTTTACCTATAATCTTGGCATTTTGAATAATTTAAAAATTGAAACAAATAAAAAAAATTGAAACTTATAAAATTCTTATAAATTGGCATCAGGACATTCATTCACCACAACAAAATTAGCTACATTTTCATGTTCAATGTCACACAATCCCATCTTAATAAGGTCCAATTGTCCTCCATAAACTTATAAAATTCCATAATTTGATGGGGCTCAAATTGATTTTTTTGACTCCGTGAATACATTTGCATTATTTCACTTATAGATTATAAAATTAAATGATGATATGGTAACATTTATCATACTAAATATTCTAACAATATAGTTGATAATAATAAATTAAATATTATTTATCATAACTAATATCTCAAATAAAAATATTAAATTTGAAATAATTTAAATAATTATTTCAAGAATACCATTCTTTTTTAAAGTGTAGGATGAGAAAATATAATAATTATATATATATTTTTCTTCATGGATAAAATTTAGTAATAATAAGAGTTTTTTTTTGACACATTTTAGGTATGTACTATTTGTATCCATGTTTAGGTTTTAGTTTAAGTAAGTACACAAATCAAAAAGAGGCAAGTAAGTACATTACAGACATTTGGAGGTTGCCGGACAACGGACAACAAATCTATGCATTATGGTGACTAGGAACAAAAAATTGGATCTACCTCTAACAATGTGATCGCATGATTGTGATTAACTCGGACAACATGACTATGGATTCTATTGATAATATCCATGTAAACAAAGATAAGTCGTATCTTTAAAAGGTATCAAAGAAAAGAGGAATATTTAGGTTATTATGACTTATACCTCATTTGAAATTGTATTTTTCAATTTCAATTTATATTATACTTAAATTGAAAATTATAACTTGTGTTATTCATTACAAGATAATAACAAGATTATTAAATATTTCTATAATATGTTGGTATTATTGGAGTATGGACATTTGATATTCTAATTTTTAACTAAAATATATTATATTTTTAATTAAAAATTATATTATAATTTTTACGATCTATAATAAGAAAGATTACAAGTGTTTTTTATCTTTTAATGTTCATACATCATATTAATATCCACTTGTGGTAAGTTATAATATAGTATTTATGTTTTGTTGACTTATACTCATCTTAAATATTAGCATAAATAAACAAATTTAATAAATTATTATATGGAGGTGAATATGAATAAAAAAAGAAGAAGAAAAAGGCAAAAAGTGACTACCTAACTTAAGGCCATGATCTTTTTGGAAAAACATTTACATTAGCTATTGACCCTTTATCAATTTTTAATTTAATAAATATTTCGGGAAACTCCAATATATTTTTGAATACCAAATAAAATTGGTATTATCCCTACTTGTTTTCTTTAGGAAAGGTACACGTTTTCTAAAACCTTATGTAATGATTAAATAATGCCAAAATTTTGAGCAATATCTCTATTATAAAAATGGAAAATGGGCCCACACCCAAAAAAGGAATTAAAAAAGATGGTGATAACTGAGGAAGGTCATGTACACAGTGGCAAAGACAGGTGTCTTGCATACAGACAACTTGCTGAGGTTATATGCACCTTGATTTTACCTACAAGGTCTATAGTTTACAACAACTTTGTTTTTCTCTTTTTGCTGCTGTTTTATCTACGTGATGATACATACATATTTTTGTTACATTTTTTTTAATATAAGTATAGTTTTATCTGACAGGTCCATACTTTGTTCTTACCCCACGTGAGTTTGCATTTTGCAAATCACACCCTCATATTTTCCAACCCCCTTACCATCTTTTACTCACCTGTTTTGTATCAGTTTCTCCTCTTTAACTCCCAAGGCGCTGTTCTTTTCATTAATTTTTATTTGTTTGGTATTGTTTTTTTTTAAGTTAATATATTGATTTTGTGTTGTGGGTTGTTTTTTGTTCTTGAGATCTAGTGGGAAGTTGCTGTTTTTTGCTTGAATGAATTGTTTAGTGATATGATGAATGGTTCTAAGATAAAGGGTAAATTTTGTAGTGCAATGGTTTCATTGGCTTCATTTGTTAGATTCTTGAGATTTGTTTCATGGAGCATGTGAAGTTTTCATCTTTATTGAGATGTAAATCATTTGGAAATTCTGAAAAGAAACAAGTTGTTCAAGCCCCTGATAGTGATAGGAAAGATGATCATGATGAGGTTTTGTCCAGTGATGAGAAAGTGACTGAAAAGGTTAGAAAGAGGAGTATGAACAAGAGGCGGCAGCAGACCAAGGGATGGAAGTGTATAGATAATTGTTGTTGGTTGATTGGATGTATGTGTTCTGCTTCGTGGTTTCTCTTGATTTTGGCCTACATTGTTCCTGTTAGCTTGCCTGCACTTCAAGGACCTGAAATTCCCGGGGCACGGCTTAAACGTGAAGGTTTGGTTGCAAACCATCCAGTTGTTCTAGTGCCTGGGATTATCACTGGAGGGCTTGAGCTGTGGGAAGGCAAACCTTGTGCTGAACCCTTATTTCGCAAGCGCCTTTGGGGCGGTTGGGGTAGTGGCTTTACTGATATCTTTAGAAGGTCAAGTTTAATAATTTATTTAATGATGTTTCAGTTTTTCTACAATTGGATTGTGGTTTGCTTATATCATATATGATTCGGATTTACTGATTATTAATGTTGATTGCAGGCCAATGTGTTGGATGGAACATCTCTCTTTGGATTATGAAACTGGCCTTGACCCACCAGGAATCCGAGTCCGTCCTGTTCCAGGACTAGTTGCAGCTGATTATTTTGCGCCTGGTTATTTTGTGTGGGCTATTTTAATTGAGAATTTGGCGCAACTTGGTTATGAGGATAGAAATATGTATATGGCTGCATATGATTGGAGGCTCTCTTTCCAGAATACAGAGGTATTCCCTTTCATTATTAACATCTTATAAGCACATTTTACCAAACACTTTAGTTTGTTGTAATTTTGTTTCCTTATGCTCATTGTAACACAACCAATATATAACTAAGGGTAATAAGTTGATTCGTCCCGCTGGAACTGCAGAATGTATAAAGCATAAACCCTATATTGAGTCATTCGTCTAACTTGCTGCATTGTGCTATTTTAAACTTGCAACATTTTAGTTTGGCCATTTTTACACGCAACATCCGTATTCTGTATCCTATACATAGAATAGTCATATGCTTGCATGTTGACCTAATTCTTCGTTTTGTATGATAAACTGTACTTGTGCTTTCAAATGTTTAGGGGTAACAGTTTCAGTCATCACATATTTTTCATGTAAAAAGGCTCTATTCTTAGCACGGTGAGCACATAATCTGCCTGGCATGTACAAGTTTCTCATAACTAACACATATAAAGCAATGATATTGGTAATGTATAATCTGATAAAAATTTTAATGGAATTGAGCAGGTCAGGGACCGATCTCTTAGTAGATTAAAGTGTCAAATTGAGATCTTGTATGCAACAATGGAGACAAGAAAGTAGATAGTGTTGCCCCCTTCAATGGGTGCGGTTTTATTTTCTGCACTTCCTTAAATGGGTTGAGGCACTGCTCCAGTGGGAGGGTGGAGGAGGTCCTGGTTGGTGTGCAAAGTACATCAAAGCAGTAATGAATATCGGACCAACATTTTCTTGGTGTTCCAAAGGCATTTAGTACTATTTTATCTGCCGAGGGAAAGGATATATCTCTCAAGTCAGGTCAGTGTCTATATGGTCCCTGCCTGAACTCGTGTTTTTTGTCTACTTCAAACAGCTAATTGGTCCAATATTATTAAAATAACTGACTTGTAAATATTTGTGTTTGAAAAATTAACAATGGTCAGTAGTTTGGATATGTCGGAGCAATCACCAGTTCTTAATATGCTAGAGGAGTGTATACTAGTTGGAATTAGCATCATTTTTTCCTGGCACCAACTATGCTACATACTGGCTTCCAAAAGCTAATCCATGGAAGTTCTTAATAAAGTCGCAATGAACTAATGATGCTATTGTATTTGACATGATAATAAGTTTCCGACTTAAGGAAATAGAATAACCCTATTCATATTGAAAAAGCTTAGTTCTGAATAACGGCAATCTTGATAGTTTCATGTTTCAAAGTGATAACTAAACAGCCCCCCACCAAAACCGAAGCAAAATATAGAAAAAAATACTAAACAACTTTGATTATTTTTAATTTGAGATGATTGTGATAGTAATTTTCAACAATTCTTTGAGCTTGGCAGACAATGGCTTCTGGTCTTCTAGAATCTGAATTGCTTGGACTTCAGACTATAGAACATGTTATGCGGGTATCTCGAACATGGGACTCCATTGTCTCCTTGTTACCAAAAGGAGGAGAGACCCTCTGGGGCAACTTAGATTGGTCTCCTGAAGAAGGTCTCGAATGCAGTTCAGAAAAGAAAAGACACTTACAAGCAGAGTCAAGAGAAAATAATACTAAATCAGCGAAGAGAATGAGTCCATCTCAAGTAAAACACCCGAAAAGATATGGAAGGGTAATTTCTTTTCGGAGTGGAAGCATCAGAAGTACTTTCTTCACAGCTTCCTACCATTTCAAAGGTACGCCTTTTACCTATTGTCTCCATGAAATTTGATTTATCTATCGACTGGTATAGACTATTAGGTAGTTGGCCCCATGCTGTTTTACCTTGTAAATAAACTTTTATAGTATCAAGGAAGAAGTATTTATACATACCCGGTGCAGAGTCGGTAAAGCATGTTAAGTGTTCTGGGTGTATTTCAATACCCAAGAACTCCATGCTCGACTTCGCGAACGCAATTGACAGTTTATCATGCATTTGACTAGAAACTTATTGGTTGTTGAATATTATCTTTTAAGCTTATTCCAGATATACATACCTCTACACATGTTAAGTTTTGCTGTAAAACATGTTGTTCATTTGGCTCTCCAAAAAAATATCAGATATTACAGAGTAAGTGATAGGAATATTGCTGCCAAACTTATCGCTGGTCATCGAAATTATTTGTTCATACCGTTTTGTTGACAGGAGTTTATGCATGCAAGTATCTCCACCGATTCCATACATCACATGAGAATTTTGGACAGAGTATGATGAATGAGCCATGAAAGTTTGAGAAAATTGCCGAAAACAAAGTCTACACACCACAGATCTTGTTGATCTTCTTCGGTATGTGGCTCCGAAAATGATGCAACGTGCTGAAGCTCATTACTCCCATGGGTTAGCTGAAAATCTTGAAGATCCAAAATATAACCATCACAAATATTGGTCAAATCCACTTGAGACCAGGTAAGTATTGGAGCCTGGTACTGTTGCAGTCAAACCTTAAAATAAAGAACCAAATTCATCATTTTTTGAGCATCATTTAGCCTTAAAACGACATTAGCCTTTCAAATTCCTAAAATCTTCGTAATATATAGTTAAAATTTTATTAAATTTGCACTACACTTTAACTTCCTCCCGTTAAAACGGGAAAGCTCATCTTCTCTTCTTATCATATCTCTTGTTTTCTCTTAAGTTATGATTTCTATTTTTTGTTTATGCTTCTCATTCCCAAATCATTGGTCATTTATGATATGTTGAAAAAATTTCAAGTTTGGACCAACTCTTTTATAATTTATGATATGCTACAATCTCAATTTCTGTAATACCAACGAATTTCTGACAGGCATCTATAACATGATGCTACAATCGCAATTTCTGTAAATACCAACGAATTTCTGACAGGCTTCTATAACATCTCTGTTTACAGATTACCTGATGCCCCTGATATGGAGACTTATTGTTTGTATGGAGTTGGGATTCCAACTGAAAGATCTTATGTATACAAGATGTCACCTTCTGATAGGCGTAAGGGCATTCCTTTCCGGATTGATAGCTCCGCAGATGGAGGTGATGACTGCTTGAAGAGCGGGGTATACTTTGTGGATGGTGACGAGACCGCCCAGTTTTGAGTGGTGGATATATGTGTGCCAAAGGGTGGAAAGGAAAACCAGGTTCAATCCATCAGGGAGTGCCACATATGTAAGGGAATATCGGCACAAGCCGCCTGCAAGTGTGTTTGAGGGAAGGGGCCTGGAGAGTTCTGGTCACGTAGATATCATGGGAAATGTTGCTTTGATTGAAGATATACTTCGTGTTGCTGCTGGAGCTACTGGTCCGGAGTTGGGAGGAGATAAGATACATTCAGATCTTTGAGAATGAGTGACAGAGTAAATGTTCCTTTGTAAATGCAATTGCAAGAAACGGAACTGATCATCTACAGAAGCCGCGGCCTTTGCACATGCAAATGTCTTCTGATTCACCATTTCACATTAGCAGTAGCTAGTAAAACCCTTTACTTTCGATAGAATTGAGTTTCATCATGAACGTCAGGGGATTATGAGAAGTTTCTAAGTTGAACTCTCCGTTATAAGTTTTGTCCTGGGAATGCTATGCTCTTTTCTGTAATTAAATAAGAGCCGAGTTTTCTATCGGGAGAATTTTTAATGTATTTTATTAGGAATAAAACAGCTGATAGATTAATGAGTCATATTAAATGCAGAATTAGGTTTGAAGCAGGTATCAGATCAGGTGAAGTGACGGTCCAACAAGCTAATTTTCGGCAACTCTGATGAAAGAATTAGGTGAGAGTTACAGGAGATGCTTGGCATTCCATTTTCCGAATTCAGCTGAACATACATTCTTTATGACAAAAATAACGGCCACTTAATTGAGTTTCCAATTCCAGTTTAATGGGCAGAAACTTCTTGGTTTTGTTGCAGCCGCAGGTGATCCTTACCACATGTATATGCTTCTAGTAGTTATCATCGTTCGAATCTGCAGAATACACGTACGAGGGGCTGATTTATAAGGTAATCCGATGAAAACGGAGACGGACAGTGGTCATCAAAAAAGAATTAAGTTTGAGTCTGATCTGAGGTGACAAAATAGTAGGTTGTTTGCCTCAAAAATGGCATTGAAGATAATACCAAGCTGAGGATTGATGTTATCCTTGATATGAAACTAAAGTCTCGGTGAAAGCATGCATGTGTGACCGTTAACGTCAAAATTTCTATAATTGGTCATTTTAAAAAAAACGTCCAAATTAACCAAATTATGGTAAATTTACGGTTACATCACTCATGGAAACCAGAATTTTAAGAAAATGAAAATGAAAATGACACGTCAAAACCCCCTTTGCAATAAGTAATGATAGGAGTATGTTGACGGAGGAATTTGGTAACAACAAAGATTGAGGTTTCTTGCCGGAACTAAGATCTGTGACGTAGTTCTTTGCCGGAAACTTAAGTGGTGTGTGGTTGATTGTGGTTGTTTAGGCTGAGATTGATCAGAGTAAGTGGTGGCTCCCTTTTCCAGCTCTCAACTTCTTACCCTCTCAATGTGCCTACGTACCCTTTATATAGGATCGAGGCCTGACGTAGTTCTCGTTGAACAGGAAGTCTAATGAATTTAGACTTCTTACTCCTAAGCCCAGTAGAAGCCCATCCGATATCCATCTTCCGCTAGCTTTAGGAATGTCCAACTATGAGGCCCAACCGCAAAGGCCCAAGGCTCGTCCGTAATCGTAGGACTTCACGGATAGTGCATCTCCCTGCGCAAGGATAACACTCCGCTACAGCTATCTCCCTTGATTTACGAACGCAGGTATAGCCACGGTTCACCCCAAATGCCAGACGCGTCCCTGTCCCCCGAATGAGGATAACCCACCAGATAGCAGGACAGGTGATCCCAAGCTCTTGGGTGCAAAGTGCAGGATGACTCCAAAGTTCTCCAACGAGGACACCCGTTGAATACAAGAACAGAGCTCCCAAAGCACACACCAAAGTAAACCCCACATCCCCAACAAGAACACCCGTTGAATACAGGAGGAGGCCTTCAATCATCAGGCATACCCCTGGAGGCCTTCAAGCTTTTCACGGACATCCCCCTCCTTGACCGTCTCAAGGAAGGAATTCTTCAGAGAGTACCTGCAACAAATACATTAGTAAAAATAATCCTCCATTGCTCCTCTCCATGCAAGCTTTGTCCTGAATTCAACATCAAAAGTATATAGATCAAACACAGGACGCGTCCTAACCAATTGGGCGCGTCCTAACCTCCACAAATCCAACCCTGCTTTAATCGTTCCTTATAACATGTAAAGTCACATGACACATCCTAGAATATAGGGCGCGTCCTTAACCTTATTAGACTTGCACCGTCTCTTCTAAACCATCATGCACAACATTTCACTTTCAACGACACATCCTTGCTAAGGTAGGCGCGTCCTAGAGCGTCCATCACCATAAGATTTCATCTGCCAAGCACTTTCATAAACATTGACGCGTCCATAACGCCTGGCGCGTCCTTCCTTGACCATGCACTCTCCCCGCCTCGTAACATATCCCTTCTCAAGTAGGCGCGTCCTGTAGGCTTGGACGCGTCCTAACTCCCACAACGCAATGCCGAGTGTGACTGTAACTAGCCCGTGTTTGACCCGAGTCAATTTAATGCCAAATTTTGGATATAACAACTACCCCCCAAATTCCATTTGCAGTTAAAAACAAAATTGGAATTTCTTTCCAAGCGAAATTTGGCTCAAAATATGTGGACGCGTCATGACAGGAAGACGCGTCTTACTTTCACCTTCTGCATGTGGTGTACAGCTGTCGTCCTTAGGGTTGTCCTTCTTCTATAAATACCCTAGTTGCACCATACCACCACCACCATCTCTTTTCTCTCTCACACAACCGCCATTGCCGCCTTTTCAAGCAGGAGTTTCGAGGTCCAAATTCCGGTGATCTATCCAGCCATTTCCCTGTTTCTTTAGCTCAATCCAACCGCCAACTCACAAGGTATACAAATCTTCCTTTACTTTCTTATTTAATTAAATAAATCTAGTTTAATGAGCAAAAACCCGTTCATATGCTTTGAGTTTCCATGCACCATTCTTAGCTCTCCTTGTATGTATATGTGTATATATCTGTAACTATAACATGTTTTGCTTCCCTGATCTCCCAACTACATGTTTCTAGGATTTCATCATATTTCCCCCAAATTGTTAACAGTCGATTAACATTCCACCATTGTAATCATGTTGGACGCGTCTTCCCGACAGGGCGCGTCCTGTATCTCCTAATTTAAGACATGTTTAAGCTGTCCCAAACAAAGGTAATATAGGGCCAAAGGTTTATTAGGACGCGTCATTGTAGCACACCCCCTGCGGTAGATTTTTAGGACGCGCCCTTCCAGTATCCTTTTTTCCATCTTTCTTTTTCTTTCTTCTTTTTTTTACATAAATGGACGCGTCCTCAAATTTTTATTCATTCTTTTGCAGCTGGAGGACGCGTCCTCCTTCTCACCATTTCATCCATTCAAAGCCCTCAACAAACGCCTCGGAACCTACTCCCCACATCTGATAGCTTTTAAACCCGACTTTCCCAACATCCACAGGACAAATTCCTTCCTTAGAGCAGAAAGACGCGTCTTTCGTTCCCTTAAATCAAAAACTCTATAATGTCTGATTCCAGCTCCGACTCCATGGACCATGTTCCCATA
Organism: Apium graveolens; assembly: GCF_009905375.1. Taxonomy (NCBI): domain Eukaryota; kingdom Viridiplantae; phylum Streptophyta; class Magnoliopsida; order Apiales; family Apiaceae; genus Apium; species Apium graveolens. The sequence continues at coordinate 162,310 of NW_027417563.1, read as the reverse complement.
AGCTCAAGAATTGAAAGGAAGGGAGTTAAGAGGCAAAGAACTCCGGTTCTCTATACTAGGGCCGCCATTGAAGATTGGACGGACGACGAAATTGTTCCTACCACAAGACAAAAACCCTGAGGAACAGCTGTTTCAGACGAGGACGCGTCCTACTCTCAGGACGCGTCACCTCTTAGCGTTTAGTGAATTCGAAAGGAGGGTTCCTGACCCCGAGACATATCATGTATCCCCTCAGAAATCTGATTCTCCTCTGGAACATTGGGATCCTTCAGATGTTGAAGTGGATTGTGACTGGGCCAGGCTTGGCACCTTAACTGAGGTAGAGAAAAATGCCAGAAGGAAGAAAGAAAGTAAGCTAGCATGTATTGCCCTTGACTCAACTGCAACCGACTGGGAAATTCAATGGCACATGAAGTACTATGACATGGAGGGCATCTGGGCGCAGCCCTCTTCGAACCATGAGGCCACATATTTTTAACATTGGGAATCAAAGGATCCCCCGAATGGTGCTTACTCCAAAGCTGATTTCCCTAGGCGTGGGCGCGCCCTTGCATCCATACATTAAGAGAATTTTGAAATGGTACGACGTGGCTCCAGTCCAACTATCACCAAATTCATACAAACTAGCCTGGGCTTTGTACATTATGTACCATAACTTGAGGCTGGGCGCGCCTTCGATGAAAGAATTCAGCTTTTTTACAGCATCAGGAAATCAATTCCCGGATACCATTTTCTGGTTGTCAACAAATGGTTGAACAACAAGGGATTTAATGAAGGCAAAATCAGCCACGAGAGAGACTGGAAGGAACCATTTTTCTACATTTATGACGTCAAAAGGACGCGCGTTCGCTTCAATTTGGAACCAAGTGAGTTCAATGCTCTGGACAGCGTCCTCTTTTCAGGACGCGCCTTCTCTTTATAATCCCTTTTTTTTATTTTCCTTGTTGTAACCTATCCTCCCTTCTCTTAGACAAAAGGACCCAGAAAGAGCTTTCAGGAAAGAAGAAGAAGAGAGCAGAGAAGGTTTTGCAGTATGCTGAAAAACATTTCAACCTCAAAGACATGATTACCGGGGAGAATTTGAAGAAAATAGGAGCTTTGTCCCCACGAGTGGGTTCTCTCTGCAAATTTCGAGATTTCCACAATGGGAAACCCATCTTCAACCGCTTCCGAAAAATCCAAAGGGCTCCAAGCCACAGAAATTATTCAGCCAGACGTCAACAAGAAGGTGGATTTAGAGCAAGGTAAGAAATCATTATACATAAGACGCGTCACGGCTTTAGGATGCGTCATATTTATGCTCACTTTTTCCCTTTAGTTTAGCCTGACCTATAAGCGTTACTTTATATATGCATTATCACCTTGGACGCGTCCTACCCCCCTGGCGTGTCTCTTAGGTAAGACGTATCACATCTTTAAGACGCGTCATTCTCACACCCATTTATACATCTTTGCATTCATCTATATCTGTCATGCACGTAGACCTTTATATCATGTTATGGGCGCGTCCTACTTTCAGGACGCGTCTTTTTGTACATAACTAATCCCTTTTTATGTTTATATCGCAGATATGGCCTCACTCCCCAAAGGATTCGCAATTGGGGCTTCCAAAAAACTAAGGGCAAGGAAACAGGCTCCTACAAAAGTTGATCCAAAGGCAAAAACCCCACCTCCTGTTGCAACTCCTTCTCCTCCACCAAAGATAATAGACACTACCGTGTTTGACATTCCTGAGGAGGTAGAGGACGTGTTAGGGCGAAAACACGCGCTAATATTCACGCAAGTATACGCGTTCGCAAGTAATATAGAATACTTTCTAGTTCGTTCCCTCAGAGACTCAGACTAAATTATTGTCTAATTAAACTCACTCACCAATGTATGATTACTTCTCAATGTTAAGATAATAACACTTAAAATTGTTGATTAAATATTAACTATAATTAACTACTTAATTAACCACTTAACTAACACTTCAATTTATCAATAATAAAACACTCATGAGATCACAACTTCATTATTACTTCCTTCTATAGCCATTGTTATTACCTTTAGCATGTGACAGTGATGATATTAATCGAATAACACGAAACTGATAAAAGCCAACTTTCATTGTACTAATACCATTCTACCAAGCATCCACAATTAAGATAGAAGTTGAATAGTCATCAATTATGTTGAGTTCCTATATGTCTACAGAAATTGACAACACAACAATTTAAGCACAAGTTATTCCTTTTTGATTACATAGGGCAAATAAACTGTTAGAGTTACCCACTAATCATGCACAACGTACATGAACCTATGCTAGCATGGCAAGTTCTAAATCTCAAGATCCACCGTCGCTTCACAAGAGATTAACACCCTATCTTATATGTTCGCGACGCACATAAGACGAATACGCACAACCAATACTAGATATCAAGCAATCATCACACACTAAAGTATTAAACAATTAACTAAAGAATTCCATAATAAATCCGTTGCAACCCCATGATCACGATTAGCCCATAATAGAACTTATCGCCATCATGGGTTCATATGAAATCATGACAAACCAACACAAGAAAATAATAACTAAACTAATTATATTAAAACAGAGTACGTCACAAGAGTAAATAAGTCAAAGCAAGAAAACTAGCATCCAACGTTACAACGAAACAAGAATCACAAGAAAATATGCTTCCTCTTCGTTGCGGTGTGCTAAATCGGTCTTCTTCCTTATCTCCTTCGCTTCTTGCGTAAAACACAATCTTCTTCTTCTTAATCCTCTATGTGAAAACGTCTCAAATCTACTTATATAATAGTCCCATAAAACTCAGATTACATAGAAGTTGGAAGCCAAACAGAAGTAGAAGTCTAAAATAATTCAGCAAAATTCCCGACCCTGCGCGGCCGCTCAGCATAGCTGCGCGGGCGCGCAGGTTGCTGCGCGGCCCGCTCAGCATAGCTGCGCGGGCGCGCAGGCCTCCACTGGAAAAAATCCAAGTTTGCTCTGTTTCTTCGCCGTAATCTGCCCGTTCCTTTCCTCTCGCAATGGTGAACACATGCCAAGGCTTATTCTTGATGATTTCTCCCCCGAAATGCAACTAATACCCTGAAATGCATAAACACTAGAAAAACGCATCAAATACACAAAATACTTGATTTCAAGACACCAATTTAAGCCATTTTAAGACGTTCTAAGTGGTATAAAATGCCACTTATCACACCCCCAAACTTAAATCGATGCTTGCCCTCAAGCGTCACAGACTCAAAAACAAATAAAAATATGCATGAATACAATCTATATGAAAATGCAGCGATCCCCCTTACTATAATTAATCAACCAAATTGCCACATCTCAACGAATGCAGTTAGACAACTAAAGATCAATAAACTCATGCAAACGGACATACAGCCAGAAACGTAGTGTGTGCAAATGCTTAACAGATATGCTTCGGAACTAGACCAATTACCATGACTAGACTATCCTCAAGGCAATCCTACGATTATACAAAGAATAAAAATTCCAGGCACAAAGTGATATACAACACTACAAGAACTCTGGAGCTTACTACGGAATCGTGCTTTTTATTTACAACTCAAATGCTTATTTGACCGTGCAATGAGTGAGGTCCACAAAAGACTTATACAATGATATCCATGTAACGAGCGTTAGGTTAGCGGATCCCAGACTCTAAAAGCCTTAGATCGCTAGGCACAAAGTCCCCTAAGAACTTAATAACTCGAATACCAAAGAGCCCACTCTTGATCAATTATGCCAAATTTTTTTTTTTTAATTTCTGAGCAAGTGCGTTTCGCTCCATCTTGCTCAACCCTAGACTACTCGCAACATACGCGAGCCGGCTACTAGCCATTTGACGCCTAGCCACAACTAGCAACAACTTCCATATTTTTTTTCTCCAAAATTTTTCTTTTTCATGTCTTTATCACTAAGAACCTATAATCGAATTCTAAGCATAATAAGTAGATTGACCTTGAAAACAACCAAATCATAACACAATCTAGCCCTTTCGCATTCTCTAAGACTTAGTGGACTTTCAATTGTTTCTAGCATGCATATCAACCTACACAACTTAATATCACTTTAATGCTATCACTACACTCACATCAATATCACAATTCAGTCGATAAATCATTGCAAAAGGGATCATGGTAAATGCATGAACTACATGACATTCATAAAAAAAAAACTATATGGCATAAATTATGCAACTATATGAACTAAACTATCATGAATATGCAACTAAATGACACACACACAAAATTCCTTAACTACCACCCCCAAACTAAAAATCTTCACTGTCCTCAGTGAAAGTAGTAGAAAGGAACACAGGGTATACCTACTCGGAGTCATCATGATCATCACCCTCAGTGGGTGGAGTATCAGGCGGCGGGTATGCAGAGTCCTCACCAAAAACTGGCCACTGGATATCAGCTCCAAGGCCTCGAAAAGCAGTCCCTAACGCAAGGGTGAGTTCCTGAGCAAACCTGCTCTGTGTCTCATACATGGCATCCATCCGCCGTGAAAGCCTCCTATACTGGACATCAACCATCCCAGCACCCTCCTGAGCTCTTGAAGAACCAGCCTCATCACGCCCTGGCCTAGCCATAGTAGCACCTCGTGCTGGACGCCCGCCTGGAAGACGATAATCCAGCCCATGCTCCTCAGGCTCACCACCGGTCCACTCCTGCATCCCATTCAGAGTGCCAGAATCAATCAGAGCGGCTGGCAACTGCAACTGCTCATGAGCCGGCCAGTTCACTCCCACTGCTCGGCATAGCTTCGTAACCGTAGATGCATAAAGGATGTTCATATGCTTTGCTCCCCTCAAAAACTTCAGAATTCCTTGGTAGATAAACTCACCAAGGTCCACATAGTACTCCTCATTCAGAATTCCCCACAACAGCTGTGCTCTCTCAACTGTGACCTCGTGTGCATGCGAAGAAGGCAAAATATTAACACAAATAAATGCATTCCATGCACGGGCATACCTGTTCATGGCGATCGCCGGAAAGTGACGATACTCATTATTGCCTGTACTGCGGGTCCAAACTGTGCCCGGTCGACAGAGAGTCGCACAAATCAAATTCAAGTCAAAATCCTCAGCAGTCTTTTCATTCCAGTTCTCCTCCTCGGGCTTCCTCTCTCGCTGTCCAATCACACGGCGAATCGCCGCAGGATGATAATCAACCGTCAGCCCACGGACCACAGAAAACCCATTCTTTTTAGCCTTCGCGTTCGCGTAGAACTCGCGAACAACGCTCATCGGTACTGCTTCGGGTGACTCACAAAAAGCTATCCACCCCTTCTCTGCAATCATGGGCAACAACTCACCATCCCTCGCCGATGGTAAAAACCCCCTCTCCTTTAGAATCGGCTTACCCAACAGCCTAGTGTACTCCTCCTCCGCGGCTCTGTTAGTTAACCGAGGCCTTGCAGCAGTACCCCCTCGATGAATCAGCAGTAGGAACTGTGCTGTTGCTGTCAATAGTGCGTGCTCTCTTGGGTGCCATTGATTCGTGAATAAAAGCGTGTAAGAACTGATATTTGATGTTTGTGAGAGGGTTTAAGTGTAGGAAGTTTTATGGGAGATATGTAGGATAGGTGTATGTATATATAGGGTGTGGATTAGATTAGGGTTTGGGATTTAAGGGATAAAATGATGGGGTAGTGGGAACAAATCGTGGGTTTATGGGCTAAAACTGTTTTTGTGTTTGTTTTTGTTTGGTTTTTTTTTTTTTTTTTTTGAACTGTAAAAAAAATTTCTGGTCCTCGACCCCTGCGCGGGCCGCTCAGCATAGCTGCGCGGGCGCTCAGCTTGCTGCGCGGCCGCTCAGCTTAGCTGCGCGGGCGCGCAGGGGGTCATTGGAATTTTTTTTTCAGCCCCTGTTTTCTGATTTTTTTGTGTTTTTGGATAGGTTATTAACTTCTAAGGGTTCCTGTAACAATAATTCATGGGTTGCCTCCCACGCAGCGCTTCTTTTTCATCATTAGCTTGACGTTTCGTACCCTGCTCAAGTAGTCAACAAAATGGCACTAACCACTTCTCGGTTTGCCATGTCCCCATAGTAGTGCTTCAACCGCTGACCGTTAACCTTGAATGCTTGGTCCGGATCATTCTCAAAAATTTCCACCGCTCCATGTGGAAACACAGTTTTGACAATAAAAGGTCCAGACCACCTTGATTTCAACTTCCCAGGAAAAAGTCGGAGCCGAGAGTTGAATAAGAGAACTTGTTGCCCTGGCACAAATAACTTTGGATGTAGCTTCCTATCGTGCCACCTCTTCACCTTTTCCTTATACATTTTATTATTTTCGTACGCTTAAAGTCGAAATTCATCCAGTTCATTAAGCTGAAGCATTCTTTTCTTACCAGCTGCATCTAAATCCAGGTTCAACTTCTTCAATGCCCAGTAGGCCTTATGCTCAAGCTCCGCAGGTAGATGACATCCCTTACCGTACACCAACTGGAACGGTGACATCCCAAGTGGAGTTTTGTATGCTGTTCTGTAAGCCCAAACAGCTTCATCGAGCTTTAAAGACCAATCCTTCCTTGACGGACAAACAACCTTCTCTAGAATGCGCTTTATCTCTCTGTTAGACACTTCCGCTTGACCATTTGTTTGCGGATGATAGGCAGTAGCTACTCGATAATTCACATTATAACGCTGCATCATAGAAGTGAACTTACGGTTGCAAAAATGCGATCCTTCATCACTTATGATTACCCGAGGTGTTCCAAACCTTGTGAAAATTTGCTTATGAAGAAAATTTAGTACTGCCTTTGCATCATTTGTCGGTAAAGCTTTAACTTCGACCCATTTTGAGACATAATCGACTGCCAGCAAGATGTACTGATTATTGCAAGACGAGATAAAAGGCCCCATGAAATCGATTCCCCATACATCAAAGACCTCGACTTCAAGCATCACATTTAATGGCATTTCATCCTTCCTTGACAAATTTCCCACTCTTTGGCAACGATCACACCTTAAAACAAACTGATGAGCATCCTTGAACAAAGTAGGCCAGAAAAAACCTGCTTGCAGAATACGAGCTGCCGTCTTCTCACCTCCATAGTGTCCCCCATAAACCGTGGAATGGCAGTCTCGTAATATCCCCTTCATCTCACAGAACGGGATACATCTCCTGATGATCTGGTCAGCTCCCTGTCTAAACAAATATGGTTCATCCCACATATACCACTTCACCTCATGCAGAAACTTCTTCTTTTGAGCGGATGTCAAATTAAGAGGCATTATATTGCTGACGAGATAGTTTACAATATCTGCAAACCATGGTTCTTCCTCCTGAATTGCAAACAACTGCTCATCCGGAAAAGATTCATTGATTAACGTCCTATCTTGTGAAGTAGAATCGGGATTCTCCAACCTAGAGAGATGGTCAGCTACTTGATTCTCATTACCTTTTCTATCTTTGATCTCTAACTCAAATTCCTGAAGTAAAAGCACCCAACGAATGAGTCTCGGCTTCGAATCCTTCTTAGAAACCAGATAGCGAATAGCTGCATGATCAGTGAATACTGTTACTTTCGTACCAAGCAGATAAGATCGAAATTTCTCAAAGCCAAAGACTATAGCCAAAAGCTCCTTCTCAGTAGTGGCGTAGTTCAATTGGGCACCATTAAAGTCTTACTCGCATAGTAGACCACATGGAAGAGATTTTTCTTGCGCTGTCCCAGAACTGCACCTACCGCATAATCACTCGCATCACACATCATCTCAAATGATTCTGTCCAATCTGGTGCTGTAATGACTGGTGCCGTGATCAAACTCTCCTTGAGAGTCTCGAATGCTGCCAAACATTCATCATCAAATTTGAAAGGCACATCTTTCTCAAGCAAATTGCACAACGGCTTAGATATCTTTGAAAAGTCCTTGATGAATCGCCGATAAAAACCCGCATGACCAAGAAAACTACGGATTCCTTTCACAGAATTAGGTGGGGGAAGATTTTCAATGACTCCCACCTTGGCCTTGTCCACCTCCAGACCCTTGCTAGAGACCTTATGCCCAAGGATAATGCCTTCACGCACCATAAAATGACATTTCTCCCAATTAAGCACCAAATTAGTTTCCATACATCTTTTGAGTACGGCGCGCAGATTATTCAAACATTCATCATATGAGTGTCCAAAGACGGAGAAGTCATCCATGAACACTTCGACGTTATTTCCAATCATGTCAGAGAATATAGCCATCATACATCTCTGAAAGGTGGCCGGTGCGCCACATAACCCAAACGAAACTCTGCGAAAAGCAAATGTGCCAAATGGACAAGTGAAGGGTAGTATTTTCCTGATCCTCTGGTGCAATACAAATCTGATTATACCCGGAATAACCATCCAGAAGACAAAAATACTCATGTCCCGCCAATCTGTCAAGCATCTGATCAATAAATGGAAGAGGGAAGTGATCCTTCCTTGTGGCTTTGTTCAATTTTCTATAATCCATGCATACTCTCCATCCTGTAACTGTTCGAGTAGGGATGAGCTCATTCTTTTCATTTGCGACCACAGTGATACCTCCCTTCTTAGGTACACATTGAACGGGGCTCACCCACGAGCTGTCAGAAATAGGATAAATGATGCCTGCATCTAGCCATTTCAGAATTTCTTTCTTCACCACCTCCTTCATGATGGGATTCAGTCTTCGCTGCTGTTCCACAGTTGGCTTACTACCTTCCTCTAGCAGAATTTTATGCATACAATATGAAGGACTTATCCCCTTGATGTCTGCTATGGTCCATTCTATAGCCGATTTGAATTCTCTCAAAATCCTTAAGAGCTTGTCTTCCTCACTACCTGAAAGGTCAGATGAAATAATAACAGGTAACGTAGATGAATCACCTAAAAAAGCATACCTCAAGTGTTCAGGTAATGGCTTGAGCTCCAAGGTAGGTGCTTCCTCTATTGATGGTTTGAGCTTCCCTTCAGCGTTCTTGAGGTCAGAAGTACCAAGAGATTCAAATGGTATGTCCAGCTTTCGCTTCCAGGGAGAAGCGTTCAGATATTGTAATTGCTCGTTGCTATCTTCATCATCGCTGTCAAAATCCCCCACTAAGGCCTTTTCCAATGCATCAGACATTAGCATGTGATCGAGTTCCGAAGCAACCGCAGAATCAATCACATCCACTTTTAAGCACTCCTCATCTTCTATAGGGAATTTCATTGCCTTGAATACGTTGAAGGTCACATCCTGATCTTGGACCCGCATAGTAAGTTCACCTTTTGCACATCTATCAAGGTACGGCCAGTAGCCAAGAAAGGCCTCCCCAAGATTATGAGAATCTTCTTATCTTCCTCAAATCCAGAATAACAAAATCTGCTGGAAAGAAGAGCTTATCCACTTTGACGAGCACATCCTCAACTATGCCCCTTGGGTAAGTAATGGAACGGTTAGCCAATTGTAGTGACATGTACGTGGGTTTTGGATCAGGCAGATCCAGTTTTTTAAAGATCGACAACGGCATCAGATTAATGCTTGCTCCCAAATCACAAAGGCACTTGTCAAACGTCAAATTGCCAATTGTGCAAGAAATGGTGAAGCTTCCTAGATCTTTCAGTTTTGGTGGTAACTTTTGTTGCTGAACAGCGCTGCATTCTTCCGTGAGAGCAACGGTTTCAAGGTCATCCAGTTTCACCTTCCTTGAAAGAATAGTCTTCATAAACTTCGCATAACTAGGTATTTGTTCCAGAGCCTCAGCGAAAGGTATATTGATGTGAAGTTTCTTGAACACCTCCAGAAACTTCCCGAACTGTCTATCCAGCTTTTGTTGCTGCAATCTCTTAGGAAAAGGTGGTGGAGGATAGAGCTGTTTCTCCCCTGTATTAGCCTCAGGCAGAGTGTGTTCAACAGTAGTCTTCCTTGGTTCCGCCGCTTTCTCCTTTTGCTTAGATTCTTCACCTCTAATTTCAGCTTCTACTTCTTTTGCCTTTTCAGCATCAGCTACTTTTCCAGACCTTAAGGTAATAGCCTTGACTTGCTCTTTAGCTTCCTTCCTGCCTGGTACTTCCGTGTCACTGGGAGAGTGCCAGGTTGACGATTGAGCACTGCATTGGCTAATTGACCAATTTGATTTTCCAAGGTCTTGATAGAAACCGCCTGACTCTTGCACAACAGCTTAAGTTCCTCAAAATCAGCACTAGTAGGTACAGCTGCACTTCCCTGTTGAGGATATGATTGCCTTGTAGCATACTGCTGTGGTTGCTAGAATCCAGGTGGATTAAACTGTTTACTCACTCCTTGCTGATATGGTGGCTAAATAGCATTCTGATTATTCCCCCAGCTGAAATTTGGATGATTTCTGTTGTTAGGATGATAGGTCGCTGGCACAGGCTGCTGTTGTCATTGATAATTATTCACATACTGAACAGATTCGTTTACAAGAGAACACTGATCCGTAGCATGAGAACCTGCACAAAGCTCACAAACCATAGCTATTTGATTAACTCCATACGTAGCCAGAGAATCAACCTTCATTGATAGCGCTTGGAGCTGGGCTGCAATAGCGATGGCTGCATCAACTTTCAGAATACCTGCTACCTTGCCTGACGTCATCCTCTGAGTTGGGTTTTGATGCTCATTTGCAGCCATCGTCTCGATAAGATTATATGCCTCAGTATAGCTTTTAGCCCATAAGGCGCCTCCAGCTGCTACATCGAGCATGGGCCGAGATTGGGCCCCCAAACCATTATAGAAACCAGTGATCACCATCCAATCCGGCATTCCATGATGTGGACATTTTCTCAACATTTCCTTGTAGCGTTCCCAAGCCTCGCACATAGATTCTGTAGGTTGCTGCGCAAACTGAGTAAGAGCACTCCTCATAGCAGCAGTCTTTGCCATCGGATAAAACTTCACCAGAAACTTTTGTGCAAGATCTTGCCACGTAGTGATGGACTCAGCTGGTTCAGAATGTAACCAGTCTTTAGCCTTATCCCTTAGTGAGAATGGGAAAAGCCTCAACTTGATAGCCTCATCAGTCACGCCATTATACTTAAAAGTGCTGCAGATCTCGACAAAATTCCTTATGTGCATGTTGGGGTCTTCAGTTGCCGCTCCTCCAAAAGAAACAGAATTCTGCACCATCTGAATAGTGCCCGGCTTGATTCCAAAGGTGTTAGCTTGAATAGCCGGATGAAGGATGCTTGACTGAATGTCATCAATTTTAGGCCGAGAAAAATCCATAAGAGCTGGATCAGCTTGAACAATACGATCTCCCATGTTTACTGGTTCTTTCTGCTCAGTTCCTGAATCCGAATCCTCAAAATCTAACTTCTCCGGAATATCAAGAACTTCGTCTGTCTCCTCAGCTGTATCTAAAGTCCTCTTGCGAGCACGAGAACGAGTTTGCATAAACGCTTGCTAAAGTACCTGAAACACAACCAGAAAAATAAGTAACTACTACGTCCTAATCACTGAGTCCTAATGACCAATGATGGTAAGTACATAAACTAAACAAATACGCCGAGTCCCCGGCAGCGGCACCAAAAACTTGTTAGGGCGAAAACACGCGCTAATATTCACGCAGTATACGCGTTCGCAAGTAATATAGAATACTTTCTAGTTCGTTCCCTCAGAGACTCAGACTAAATTATTGTCTAATTAAACTCACTCACCAATGTATGATTACTTCTCAATGTTAAGATAATAACACTTAAAATTGTTGATTAAATATTAACTATAATTAACTACTTAATTAACCACTTAACTAACACTTCAATTTATCAATAATAAAACACTCATGAGATCACAACTTCATTATTACTTCCTTCTATAGCCATTGTTATTACCTTTAGCATGTGACAGTGATGATATTAATCGAATAACACAAAACTGATAAAAGCCAACTTTCATTATACTAATACCATTCTACCAAGCATCCACAATTAAGATAGAAGTTGAATAGTCATCAATTATGTTGAGTTCCTATATGTCTACAGAAATTGACAACACAACGATTTAAGCACAAGTTATTCCTTTTTGATTATATAGGGCAAATAAACTGTTAGAGTTACCCACTAATCATGCACAACGTACATGAACCTATGCTAGCATGGCAAGTTCTAAATCTCAAGATCCACCGTCGCTTCACAAGAGATTAACACCCTATCTTATATGTTCGCGACGCACATAAGACGAATACGCACAACCAATACTAGATATCAAGCAATCATCACACACTAAAGTATTAAACAATTAACTAAAGAATTCCATAATAAATCCGTTGCAACCCCATGATCACGATTATCCCATAATAGAACTTATCGCCATCATGGGTTCATATGAAATCACGACAAACCAACACAAGAAAATAATAACTAAACTAATTATATTAAAACAGAGTACGTCACAAGAGTAAATAAGTCAAAGCAAGAAAACTAGCATCCAACGTTACAACGAAACAAGAATCACAAGAAAATATGCTTCCTCTTCGTTGCGGTGTGCTAAATCGGTCTTCTTCCTTATCTCCTTCGCTTCTTGCGTAAAACACAATCTTCTTCTTCTTAATCATATAATAGTCCCATAAAACTCAGATTACATAGAAGTTGGAAGCCAAACAGAAGTAGAAGTCTAAAATAATTCAGCAAAATTCCCGACCCTGCGCGGGCCGCTCAGCATAGCTGCGCGGGCGCGCAGGTTACTGCGCGGCCGCCTCAGCATAGCTGCGCGGGCGCGCAGGCCTCCACTGGAAAAAATCCAAGTTTGCTCCGTTTCTTCACCGTAATCTGCCCGTTCCTTTCCTCTCGCAATGGTGAACACATGTCAAGGCTTATTCTTGATGATTCCTCCCCCGAAATGCAACTAATACCCTGAAATGCATAAACACTAGAAAAATGCATCAAATACACAAAATACTTGATTTCAAGACACCAATTTAAGCCATTTTAAGACGTTCTAAGTGGTATAAAATGCCACTTATCAGGACGCGCCCTCAAAGCGTCAAAAAACTGTCCCTGATGACCAGTCCTTTGTCCTCAGATATCTGGGCGCGTCCTCAGTGGGTGACTTTTCTGAGGACGAAGTGAGAGGTTGGACCTTCAGGACTGAGCAACAAACAGAGGAGGCTATGGTCAGGGCTGCAGCCGAGCTTCACCTTCATGCCAGGCAGAGTGCCAATATGGCTGCAAGGCTTAGGGCGCGTCTTGCCGTTACTGACACTGCAAAGAGCCAGGCCGAAGACAAGGTCAAATCTCTGGAAAAATACATTGCCCTGCTTACTCAAGAAAAAGATGCTGAAATCAGACGCCTAGAGGGGGAGAGGACGCGTCTAGAAACGGAAAAAGCTGTGTTGGAAGGCAATGTCTCCGCAATAGAGAAGCAAATGGACAGCGTCATCACCCTGAATTCCACCATGCAGCTGAAGCTTGACACCCTGAATGATGATAGGCTGCATGGATGGACAGAGGAGAAAAAACTGGTTTATCAGCACGGCTTCCAGGCTGGATTTGAAGAATGGTGCTCTGGGTTCATTGCCAACGACCCAGAGTATACATTCTCTAAGTTTGATGCAGATACCCAGATATGGGTAAATGATTTCAGGGTCAGGGCCGCAGAATCCATCAAGAATAAAGGATTTTACTGGGCTTAGAGGCAGAGGACGCGTCCCCTGATCCTACTCCACTTCAGACTCAGCCTCCCCCTGCAGAAGGCCAAGACAAGCCACAGGACGCGCCTCCTACTTAGGACGCGTCCTTTATCTTTTATGTACTTGAACTATTTAAGGGTGCGGGCCCCTTGAAGCCTTGCAAGTTGTAAAGACTATTTTTGAACATTCACTTGCACTTTTTTTTACTCAATTGGTCATTTATATGGGCGCGCCTTGTGTTAAGGGCGCGTCACTTTGACTCATCGTTATTATTTTTCACTCCATTAAGCAAATTTCACTTTGGGCGCGTCCTCTCCAGCTAGACGCATCTTGTGTGTTTAACCAAGGCACAAGGCACAAGTGGGCGCGTCCTATGGTTTTGACGCGCCTTATATCATTCTTCAAGCAGGACGTGTCCTTAACAAGGACTTTTTCTTTTTTCTTTTTTTAAATTATGTTATCAATATTACAGTAACATTCAGTCTAAAGGAGCATCAACCAAGATAACTTGGGCGCATCCTTGAAAATAGTACATTTTACTTGAGTTTCATTATTCCTTTTTGACAACCACTACAGTTATCGTTCATATAAAACCCTAGCTTAGGGCGCGCCCTACGTTTAGGACGCGTTATGAAACCAAACAAACTGAGCAAATATCCTTTTGGAAATTTTCAAAATTTTATTCATAATGCGCTCTGGTGTCAAAAGTGCACCAGTCCCACGGCTACTATGCTCTGTGGGGAAATTATTTCTAAAAATGATCCTTCAACTAGTTCCAAGGTAAGTAGTACATGCACTACCCCCCTAGGCTAGGAGGAATTTATTTAATTCTAGCCTATAATCCGGGCATAACCTAAAATAATAAAAGAAATACGTAAGGGGCCAAAACCGCGCCTTACTGGTAATACTTTCGGAGATGTTCCGCATTCCAAGCTCGCGGAACCAGTTTTCCTTCCATATCTTCAAGGTGATAAGTCCTCTTCCACAGAATGGACTTTATTCTGTACGGTCCTTCCCAATTAGCTCCAAACACTCCATGTTGGGGGTTCTTTGTGTTGGGCATCACTTTCCTAAGTACCAAATCTCCCACCTTCAGCAATTGTCCCTTTACCTTCTTGTTATAATACCTTGCGGCGCGTTGCTGATACGCCGCTAGCCTTAGCTGAGAATTTTCCCTCGTCTCCTCTAAGAGATCTAAATGAAGCCTTTGATTAACCTCAGCATCTTCTTTCCTGTAACAATCTCTGCGAAGTGATCCCGATCCAACTTCCACGGGGACCATAGCTTCATAGCCGTAAGTCAGCATAAACGGCGTTTCTCCCGTAGTAGATCGTGGTGTAGTGTTGTATGACCACATCACCTTCGGGAGTTCTTCAGGCCAATTCCCTTTACGTTCCTCCAGCTTGGTTTTGAGGGTATGCTTTATTATCTTGTTAACAGCTTCTGTTTGTCCATTACTTTGAGGATGATAAACCGCTGCAAACTCCTTCTTGATTTTCAATTCCTCACATAATTATCGCAACTCCTTGCTATCAAACTGCTTTCCATTGTCGGAAACAAGCTTGTAAGGGATTCCAAACCTGCATACGATTGAGTTGAAAATGAAATCCCTGATTTTCTTTGCGGTGATAGTAGCCAGTGGCATAGCTTCCGCCCATTTAGTAAAGTAATCGACCGCAACCACTGCATACTTGACGTCTCCTTTAGCTTTCGGCAATTCTCCGATAAGATCAATTCTCCACATGGAGAACGGCCATGGGCTTGCCATAGGCGTCAAGAGTGTAGCCGGCATAGACGAGTAGTTTGCAAAGCGCTGGCAGCGATCACATGCCTTGACGAAATTTGTAGCATCTTCTCTCATTGTGGGCCAATAATACCCTTGGCGCAACACTTTCATTGCCAACGAGCTACCCCCCGAGTGATTGCCACAGATTCCTTCATGCACCTCTCTTAGGATGTAATTTCCTTCTTCTTCTTCAACACACCTGAGCAGAGGTTGGTTAAACCCTCTCTTGTATAGGACTTCATCGTATATCATATATCTTGCGGCTTGATAACGGAGTCGACGAGCCATCAACTTATCCTCGGGGAGTGTTCCCTTGCGAACGTAAGCTAGAATGGGCGTCATCCATGTTTCCTTGGGAGCCTCATCCACTTGCATAGTTTCTATCTCTGGGATACTAGGAACCTCCTGAATTTCAAGAGGGATGGATCCTAACAATACAGCCTCTTGTTGCGACCCCATTTTTGCCAGAGCATCCGCATTACTATTTTTCTCCCACGGAACGCATTCCAATCTAACTTCTTTGAACATTCCAATCAGGCGCTGTGTACATCTCAAGTATAATTCTGTTCGCGGGCCTCGCGCTTGAAATCCCCCATTCACCTGATTCACTACCAACTCTGAGTCACTTCTTGCAATTAAGTTTCGCACCCCCATTTCCAAAGCGATTTTCAGGCCATTAATCAGCGCCTCATACTCCGCATCATTATTAGTTGCATAAAACTTGAAATGAATTGCGCTCATCAGGTGGTGGCCTTCCGGAGACACAAGTACTATACCCGCACCTGCTCCTCCATTGTTAACCGCCCCATCCACATGCAAGATCCACCAAGGATGCGGAAACTCCTCCAAAGACTCCTCGGCATGAGGTGGATGTAGCATTATCAAAGCTTTATCATCAATTTCAGAATCAAATTCCAACAAGAAATCGGCTAAGGCTTGCCCTTTTATCGCTGTTCGAGGCACATATTCCAAATCAAACTATCCCAACTCCACAGCCCATTTCAACATTCTTCCTGATGACTCTGGTTTGTGCAGGACCTATCGCAGCGGGTACGCTGTACGAACTTCAACTCTATGGGCTTGAAAATACGGTCGCAATTTTCTTGACGCAAGAATCAGGGCGTAAATCAGTTTCTCCATATCTGTGTAGCGAGTTTCAGCGTCGTGTAACCGCTTGCTCACGTAGTACACTGGTGATTGCTGCCCATCTTCCTCTCTTACCAGAACTGCACTGATCGAATATTCAGACACTGCGAGGTACAGTATTAGATTTTCCCCATCCAACGGCTTTGACAACATGGGAGGATGTCCCAGTTGCTCCTTGATTCTTTTGAAAGCCTCTTCACATTCTGACGTCCATACAAAGTCTTTCCCAGCTAATTTAATCGCCTTGAAAAACTCCTTGCATCTATCAGACGACTTGGAAATAAATCGATTTAACGCGGCGATTCTCCCAGTCAAACTCTGCACCTGTTTCACATTGGTGGGTGACTTCATATCCAATAATGCCTTGATCTTTGCGGGGTTGGCCTCAATTCCCCTGTGGTTGACAATGAACCCGAGAAACTTGCCCGACTCCACGCCGAACACACATTTTTGCGGATTTAATTTCATACGAAACCTCCTCAGAATATTAAACATCTCCATCAGGTGCTTGATGTGGTCACTCGTCACCTCAGATTTCACCAGCATATCGTCCACATACACTTCCATAGTTCTCCCGATTTGATCTTTGAACATCATGTTTACCAACCGCTGGTAGGTTGTGCCAGCATTAATCAAACCAAACGACATTCCTATGTAACAGTATAACCCCCTGTCCGTAATAAAGGATGTATGTTCTTGATCGGGGCCATACATCGGAATTTGATTGTAACCGGAGTATGCATCCATAAAACTCAACAACGCATGCCCCGCCGTCGCGTCAACCAACTGATCGATTCTTGGCAGCGGGAAGCTATCCTTTGGACAGGCCTTATTGAGATCCGTGAAATCCACACATGTCCTCCACTTCCCATTCGGTTTCTTCACCAGTACTGGATTTGCGAGCCATTCGGGTAGAACGATTCTTTGATCAACCCCACCTCCAACAATCGGTCTACTTCTTCTTTTAATGCTATCGCCCTTTCTCCACTTACTGGGCGGCGTTTCTGACGTATGCCCTTACAATTCGGGAGGATATTCAAACGGTGACACATTACTCCCGGGTCGATTCCTATCATATCTGAATGACTCCATGCGAAAACATCAAGATTTGCAATTAGAAAGCGGGCAAGACTTCCTCTCATCTCATCATCCAACTGAGATCCCACTTTCAAAACCTTGCTCGGGTCATTTTTATCAACTGGAATAGATATTGTGTCTTCGGCCGGTCCCGTTTTTTCGGGGGGCATAGGGATACTGGGATCCAAATCGAAATCAAAGTCTCGGGGGTCTTCGACTTCCACTTTTTCATCTGAAGGCGCGTCCTTGTTTGGAGGAGCATCAACCTCAATTTCATTCAAGGGCGCGTCCTTATTTTGAGGAGCATCCACCTTGAGGTTATTCCCGAGACCTTGCAAAATCTCACTTCTTCCTTCCAACTTTTCCCCGTTAACCTCTTTCTGTATGATTGCCTCGATATGGTTCACCACCACTTCCTCTACGCTACGGATCCTCGAAATACGCCCCCGCGTCAAAAAAGAATTACCAGAGACATTGGTTTCTTCCTTCCCGGGGCTTTCAACGAAATAGTGGGCATGAACCTCTCCACTTGGTTTGACATGAATATCTTCTGCATCCTCAAACGGGAGACCTTTCCCTTCATACCTTCTTCTACGAAATTCCTTGACAGCCTTATGATAGCAGTCGCGTGACTCATACTGTGACCTTCTCAGACTGCCAACCCCGTTTGGCGTTGGGAACTTTATCATCAGGTGGTGTATCGAGGTTATCACCCTGAATGCTCGCAACCAAGGTCTGCCGACTAGCACATTGTGCACGGAATCCTGATCTAGCACCTTGAAATCTATCATTTGGGTAACCGACAAGGCCCCTTCCCCGAGTGTGACGGGAAGCCTGACAGAACCCATGACTCTCACTGCTTCCCCAGTAAAGCCATAGATGTGCGCATCTTCGTCACTATCTGGAAAACCCAGCTTTTTGTAGGTGCTGTAGTACAAGATGTTTGTAGAACTCCCATTATCCAAGAAGACTCGATGTACGTTCATCGCCCCAATGAGCATGGTAATTACCAGCGCATCATTGTGAGGATGATGCACCCACCTAGATTCTTTTTCCTTGAACGTAATATCAGCGGACTCCCCCTTAAAGACCTTCGGGGGTCTATCTTCCAAGCTATGGATGTTGGTGAGCGGTGGATGTCGCGCTTCTCTCGCATTTTTTTCCAGTGCTCGATTACTATCACCAACAAAAGGGTGTCCTCCAAAAATTGCCCTGATACTGCCAGCCCTCTGAAATTTGACCTCTGCCATTTTTTCGACATCCTCCGCCCGCGGGGTCAGTTTTTCATCCTTACCTTTGTCGTCAAGTCCCCTGCGTCGTTTCACCTTGTCAATCCATTCTCCTAGGTATCCTGCCTTGATCAATTCCTCAATCTCATCCCGTAAGTGGCGACACTCATGGGTGTCATGGCCAGTAGACTCATGGTAGTCACAATACTTCTTCTTGTCTCTGCTCTGCCATGAAGTTAAATGGTCGGGCTTCTTGAAGATTCCTCTATCCTTATTTACCTCGAAGATATGATCAATGGACGCCGCCAGCGGTGTATAATTGCTAACTCTTCTCTCGTAATTCGATGGTGGGCTCCATTCTCTCCGCGAGCTCACAGTATTTACCCTGTTAGGGCTTCTGGCGTTTCGCCGATAATCTGGGCTCAAGGATCTGTCCCTTCTCTTGGATCGCCCCTTGGAGTTATGGGTATTGTCATTCTTTTTTATTTCTGCAAGCGACTGCTCGATCGCTTTGAACGACTCCGCCTGCGCAAGCACATCAGCTAGCGACACTGAGTCCTTCCCTTGCAGGTGCTTCCAGAAATCCGTCCCCACACGCAACCCAGCTATAAGCAATATTTTCAATGTTTCATCAGTGGCACCCCTCACCAAAGTAGATTCTGCATTAAACCTCTTGAAATACGAAGTCAAACTTTCTCCTTCCTTTTGTTTCACATTAGCCAGCGTGGTAACAGGTGGTGTATACTTCACCGCGGCTTGGAATTGTGTCAAAAACAAAGTTTTCATCTGTTCCCAGGATGAAATCACACCCGGACCAAGTTTTTGGAACCACTGCTGAGCGCCCTCTCTAAAAGTAGCTGCCAGGAGACGGCATCGAGCCAAATCAGGTACTTGATATACATCCATTTCAATGTTAAAACGCCCCAAGAACTCCACAGGATCAGAGTTCCCGTGGAAACGCAAGTCATTGGTTGTGTTCCTGTATCCCGCGGGCAATTGTGCCTCCCTCACAACAGCAGCAAAAGGAGAAGGAGCTTGCGCAGTCACCGTTACTCTTCCTCCCTCAAGATGGTTGAGCAACCTCTTGAGGTCGTTCACATTAAACGTCCCTACCCCAGGAATGGTTTGAACATTAGGCTGTTGGGGTTACTCTGCGACTTGCTGAAATTCCCCTTGATTACCCCCCGGGTGTGGCGGAGGATCTCGCCGCCCCTCGCCCTGAGGCTGCAGCGGTGGCATGTTACCATTTTGGTCCTGTATATTTTCCCGTTCGCGAGGTTCATCTTGACTGCATTGCGGAATTTCATCATTGTTCTGCATTCTTACTTGAATCCGCCCGCCGTCCTGGTCATGAGGACGCGCCCCAGACCCATTACCAGTAACGCTGTGGGAAGCTACGGGAATAACGACGGGGGCTTCTCCAGTGGAATGTGCTCCACCTCTTCTACCATTGTAAGGGGCTCTTCCGTATTGATATCCCATTCTTCCTCGTCCATTCCTTTGATATCCCCGGTAGTAATTCCCGGGCCTTCCTCGCGGAGGGGCACGCTCGTGCTCGCGGTGCCGCACCCCGTCATCCCTATGGAATGCGGGGGGCACACGCGTCATATCACGGAGCCTCGCTTCTCCGGCGTTTCCTTCCTTTTGACATTCTACCAGCAACATCCTCAAATCGTCGTCCTCCAACCTTATGCCAAGCCTCCTTTTCAAGGCTGAAAGATCCCTTCCTCCCTCATCTTGGTTTTGAGCGTTCTCCGCACGACGACGCTCGTCCATCGTACGCCCAGACCTATGCGGGTGTGGCACTACCTGGTTGCCCAGGCGAGGCCTTTCTCTGCCTTCAGTGTCCTCATCCGCAAGCTCCACAATGGGTTCTACATCATCAGAATACTGCAACGCCGCGGAGTGATTCGCGGGTTATCCCCACTCCCCTGGGTATCTCCCTCAACTACAGGGGCTTTCCCCAAGGCATGACCATGACGGGGGAAACGACGACCTCTCCTCGTCTTTCGGCGCTCCACTGTGTTCAGTCTTGAGTTAAAACTGTTAAGAGTATCCCCCATGCGATACAATTGCTCCAATATATCAGCGTTGCTGATGAGAACTGGAGGTGTCCCCCCCACATCCGGAGCCCTCGGTGGATCCGCCATGTTTCTGGGAACGTAAGGTTCGTGGCGAGTATAGCGCCCCCCGCCTTCTCCTTCAGACCTGCTGTCACTTCCATCATAAGAACTTCCATCACGATTGTAAGACATCTTTTCCTCCTAAGATTGCGACCTTAATTAGCACCCCTCCTTCTAGCGCCAATTTATTGACGGAGGAATCTGGTAACAACAAAGATTGAGGTTTCTCGCCGGAACTAAGATCTGTGACGGTGGTTCTTTGCCGGAAACTTAAGTGGTGTGTGGTTGTTTTAGGCTGAGATTGATCAGAGTAAGTGGTGGCTCCCTTTTCAGCTCTCAACTCCTTACCCTCTCAATGTGCCTACGTACCCTTTATATAGGGATCAAGCCTGACGTAGTTCTCGTAGAACAGGAAGTCTAATGAATTTAGACTTCTTACTCCTAAGCCCAATAGAAGCCCATCCGATATCCATCTTCCGCTAGCTTTAGGAATGTCCAACTATGAGGCCCAACCGCAAAGGCCCAAGGCTCGTCCGTAATCGTAGGACTTCACGGATAGTGCATCTCCCTGCGCAAGGATAACACTCCGCTACAGCTATCTCCCTTGATTTACGAACGCAGGTATAGCCACGGTTCACCCCAAATGCCAGACGCGTCCCTGTCCCCCGAATGAGGATAACCCACCAGATATCAGGACAGGTGATCCCAAGCTCTTGGGTGCAAAGTGCAGGATGACTCCAAAGTTCTCCAACGAGGACACCCGTTGAATACAAGAACAGAGCTCCCAAAGCACACACCAAAGTAAACCCCACATCCCCAACGAGGACACCCGTTGAATACAGGAGGAGGCCTTCAACCATCAGGCATACCCCTGGAGGCCTTCAAGCTTTTCAGGACATCCCCCTCTTTGACCGTCTCAAGGAGGGAGTTCTTCAGAGAGTACCTGCAACAAATACATTAGTAAAAATAATCCTCCATTGCTCCTTTCCATGCAAGCTTTGTCCTGAATTCAACATCAAAAGTATACAGATCAAACACAGGACGCGTCCTAACTAATTGGGCGCGTCCTAACCTCCACAAATCCAACCCTGCTTTAATCGTTCCTTATAACATGTAAAGTCACAGGACACGTCCTAAAATATAGGGCGCGTCCTTAACCTTATTAGACTTGCACCGTCTCCTCTAAACCATCATGCACAACATTTCAGCTTCAACGACACATCCTTGCTAAGGTAGGCGCGTCCTAGAGCGTCCATCACCATAAGATTTCATCTGCCACGCACTTTCATAAATATTGACGCGTCCATAACGCCTGGGCGCGTCCTTCCTTGACCATGCACTCTCCCCGCCTCGTAACATATCCCTTCTCAAGTAGGCGCGCCCTGTAGGCTTGGACGCGTCCTAACTCCCACAACGCAATGCCGAGTGTGACTGTAAATAGCCCGTATTTGACCCGAGTCAATTTAATACCAAATTTTGGATATAACAGAGGCAATAAGTTTGCAGCTAAATATTTCATTGTTTCTTCAATGAAGTTCATAATCCTCAATACTCTAGTGTCCTCCCAGGATTTTCAATCTTTTTGCTCCATGCCTTGGTCATATAAGATCCCGTACCTTATTTTTTTTCTTTTACAATTATAATTACTCTGGCTTGGTAAATAATATATCTAGGAAAATCAGTTAAATACGTTCTTGTTAGTTAATTGCTCACTTTCAGTTTTGAGTTTTCTATTCTGGGTTGCTCTTTCTAGCGTATCAACATTTTGTTGTTGCTCTGTTTATCTTTTCTCAAGACTATTATTAAGTGAACTATAGTTGTCAGGTGAATCTTTGTTTTGTTAGTCCTTTATTGGATTTAGTTTGAAGCTTAACCTAAAATTTATGTGTTGGCTTCAACTCTTACAGGTCAAGATGGTGGTAAACGAATGGGTCTGAACTTCGACAGAGTAAAGTGAGTAGTTTTTCGAGTTGATTGTAATGTTGACTTTACCTCTCATAACATGTAAAATCTTTTGTCATGCACAGTCTTAGAAAAGGCTTTTATTCGATAAATTTTCCATTGAAAATCCAGTCTCATATGGTAACTATGAAACTGTTAAATGTTAAATTGTTCGCTTATGGAGAGCTAGTCTCTGTATTAGATGGCTCTGTTTAGCTGAGGTCTAGGAAAGGAGACCATTTATACACATTCGATGCTTTATTAGAGTTTTATGAATTGGTTTAGATGAATAATGCATGTATCGTAATATACTCAAGGATGACCATGGTGAAAGACCATTGATCATATAACCACAAGTTCATACTTTTCTAGAAAAAGTCAAGGGAAGGAGAAGGAAGAATAGTGAATGGGTAGCACCATCTGCACACTGTTTTTGCTGAAATTGAACAAGAGTGATAAATCGCAGCCTACCTGTGACTCATGTCTCAAGTAAATTGATATTAGTGAATTTCTGATTCTAGTGGCTCAAGTAGATTAAAAGCAGAGTATATTTCTGATTTCAGGGACTCAAGTAGGTTGGTTTATTCCCCCCCCCCCCCCTCCTATTTTGAGAACATATACCAGAAAATTGTAGTATCTTCTTCTACTCCGACAAAGGTTTGGCCATTTTCTTTAGTAGATATATATGTTTGGTCTCATCTTATATTATATCTACAAAGAATGCTGCTCTAACTATTTGGAATCATTTATCTGAATATCTGTTTTTCTATTGTTATGGGTTTATTATTTTTTGGTTGTGAGGATATTCTTCAATGTTTGGTTTTGGGTTGTATTATTCTTGTTAGTTACCTTGCTGCTTCCTTGAATCACCAGAGGTAAAGTTGCTTTGATGTGATACGACATCATTTCAGTGGTTTCCCGCCAGTAGCCTCAGAATAATTTTTGCTTTTTCAGTGTGCCCGAGTCAAATGTTGTGTCGTAAAACTATTATTTTCTCTAGTAATTTTAAGCCTGTTTATCACATTTTTCTCAAGTATAAAATTAGAGGGAAAAAAAAATTGTCTAGTAATTGTAACTCTTTTTAAGGAGTCATCTAATATTAATATAATTATCTTTCTTTAGCTCTTTTTCTAGGAGTCAATCTGATATGAATATAATTATCTTTGTTAAAAAAAGTAAGAGCAGGTTCCTATGATTTGAGTGTACGAGTTGAGTGGCATATCCTTCTCTTAACGCAAATGTTTTTGTTGGATACGGTTTTTTTTAATTGGAATAGTACCTGAGGTGCATTCTTAATAACAAGTGATGATATTGATTATTGTCTCACTTGAAAGACAACGTAGAAGTAAGGAAAGAGAGTAATTAATTTAATTTATTTTATCAATGTACAGGCATGCCTCTTGTGTTTTTCAAAAGGCATGATATTAGTATATGTTCAAGATAAAAATGGACATCGTCCTATTCTGTCTTCATTTTTACTTGCCCCTGTGCAATACTCTTTAATCACGGCATTTTCTCTAATCTTGTACATATTGGCTATCGGTTGGAGCGCAGCCTTCGGATCCTGTCCAACGCCTTCTCTTTAGAGCAGCTATGTTACCTCCGCCACCTATGCTAGCAATGGGTTGCAAAGGTGGGCCCAGAGACACTCGGCCAGTCGATCCAATGCCTGGACAATATTTAACATCCGAGAAGCCAACCACCACTAGTGATCAATCTAAAGATGGTGGTGAAGACCTTGTAACCTCGTAAATTTATGACCTCAAGTCTTTGATAGGAGAACATTACAGAATTTTATATTTGTTTCAAGTACAGCATTGACATTGGAATATCCAAAATTGCTCTAGAGTTTTCCAGTCTCACACGTCACCCATACTGCTTTCAAGTAGTAGTATTATTAAGCTTTTGTTAGAAATACTGATTATTATAGCAACGTAGAGGCAGTTATATATCATATTAAACAAGCCAAGGCCAAGCAAGTTGAAACAAAACGTGAAGGTAAAATACATGCATGTCAGTGACTGTAAAACTAGAGGAAGGAAAGAAGTTGTACCAGTAGCCATAGCTTGAGGCAAAAACATGTACAACAAGAAAATTACAAGAACAGCTGAGTCGTCAGGCCTTATACGAAGACCTGACTGCTCTTGAAGAGATAATTGCCCCCACCTGCTGCACTGGGAATGCTTGCAACACCTCCTCCAGGATAAAACAGCTCAGAGCTTTGAATTACAGCACCTTCGAAGCTCAACCACGACTAGCTCCTCACTCGCCGGAAAACCAACTGCTGACTGACTTGTGTTTGGGAGAGAGAGCAGAGAGCAGAGAGGAAGAGGAGAAGAGAATGTAGGGTGTGGTGTGTGGAACTCAGCAGCTTAGTCCTTTATTTATACTAGAGGCTAAGTGTAACTGACCACCCCAAATTTAATATATGAATTTAAACTGCACATTTAAAATAAATCGTAACAGCTGATTTATTATAATGTAACAGCTGATATATATTAATCCACACATTAAACCATCCGTTTTATATATATATACTTTAATTTCTGAATATATATCATCAGTTACAAGTCTAGGTTCATTGTATCTGACTTAGCCCAATTATACAATCCGACCCAGTCCAATTGAGCCCAACAGACACAACCCAGCCCAACTGATAAATAAATTCTAATTAAAATATTATATTAAATCGATACGAAATAAAATTCCCCGCCCAGGTCGCCTCGCGTACGCGAGACGCCGAGACATTCGCCCAAATCGCCCTTCGACCCGTCCCGTGACGTGACGTGACGTGCCGAGCCGAGGCGTGGCGGGGCGGGGCGGCGGCGGCGGCGCGCGCGTGGGCTCGTGAGAACACCACGCACCATAACACACCTTAGTAGTTATGCACTACCCATGTGTGTTATACTATATAAAGCCAACACCCCTTTTATTTCTTTCTATGTGGGACAAACACATTCTCAAAACAAGCTTTTCCAAGCTACTAACTTCAACTTCATTTCTCTTATGGATTTCATTAAGAAAATTCTTAAACCCATACATGAAAGTTTAAGTCCCGATATCTAGAACCAACTTCCAATCATTAGATTATGGAATTAACAACAAGAACATAATAAAATTATGAACTTAATAACTCCATTTTCTAACAATCCCCCACAAATCCATACAGAAATGCGTTTCAGGTTTCTCATCATGACTTGTTTTTCAGAGTCGGTACCCTTCCGGGTTTGAACCCTCCTAAGTTCTCTACTTCAATGGCTACCGGATTCAGATGGAATATTGCACCTTGAATCTTAATCCGTTGGGTGTTACCACTTTCCATAGACAACAACAAATCAACGGCTATGGAGCCAATCTACGGCTTTGAGACATTAATGGTCATGTCTCGATCCTGTTCGTCGAATGCTTCAAGGAATAACCCTTTCCTCTAATTGCGACCACACAATTACATTCGCTTAGCTGGGCATCTCCAGAGATATACTGCTAATATCTCGTCTAACGACTTGATCCCATTCAGAGTTGTAACACTCTTACTTTCTTAGCAGTCACAGTACCTTCTAGGTTTACAGGGGATAGACTCAGATACATGAGTATCATCTATGTAGCAAAGGTACTACCAATTCACCCTTACAGCTTGTTATTACCACATTGAATACACTTCGAGGGATCTCCTCTCATGTGTATTGGGTTCCCACTGTTGATGAATTATGATGGGTTGACAGTCCCATCCCCAACCTTGACTTAAGGACTACTGCAGGTTCCAGTCCTTTAGTCAAAGGATCAGCTATATTATTCTGAGTTCCTATGAACTCTATAGCTATAATCCTGTCAGACACTAACCCCCTTATAGACTTAAGTCTAACTTGGATGTGTCTCTTTGTTTTAGCATTATGCTTTTTACTGCTAATCTTGTCAATAGTTGTTCGACTATCACAATGAATAGCAATCGCAGGAAGCGGTCTGCTTACTACAGGTAACGTGGACATAAGCCCATGTAGCCATTCAGCCTCCGTCCCAGTGGCATCAAGTGCACACAGCTCAGCCTCAAATGTCGACCGAGTCACAATAGTCTGTCTAGTCGACTTCCAGGATACTGCTCCACCCGCAAGGGTAAACACATATCCAGTCACTCCATTGGAACCAGACTTCTTAGCTATCCAACTTGCATCACTGTACCCTTCAAGTACACCAGGAAACCTCCTGTAGTGTAAACTAAGGTACATTGTGCCTTTCAGATATCTAAGTACTCTATCAAGAGCATCCCAATGAGTTCTGTTTGGACAGCTTGTATATCTAGCCAATTTAGACACAGAATATGAAATATCTGGTCTAGTACAGTTAGCAAGATATTGCAAGCTCCCAATAATCTGAGAATACCTTAACTGAGACACAGGCACTCCTGAAGTATTCTTGACAAGGGAAACTTTCGAATCATAAGGTGTACTAGCGATTCTACACTGTGAATAACCATATTTCTCAAGTATAGATTTCTCTATATAATGAGATTGAGTCAAGGTTATTCCTTCAGTGGACTGAATCAATTTGATTCCAAGAATCACACTTGCCTCACCCATATCCTTCATTTCAAAATGCCTTTTCAAGAATTCTTTAGTCTCGTTAATAATCTCAATATTGGTTCCAAACAATAAAATATCATCCACATATAGGCACAAGATAACACACTCATTACCTTTAACTTTAGTGTAGACACACTTATCACTTTCATTAATCTTATAACTGAAAGGCAATATAGTTTCATCAAACTTTTTATGCCAATCTCTGGGAGCTTGTTTCAAGCCATAGATGGACTTGATCAACTTACATACTTTCCTTTCATTGCCTGATGCAACAAATCCATCAGGCTGATCCATATATATCTCTTCCTCAAGTTCACCATGAAGAAAAGCCGTCTTTACATCCATCTGATGGATGATAAGACCATGGACTGAAGCCAATGCTATAAGCATTCGGATTGTTACCATTCTTGCAACCGGAGAGTATGTATCAAAATAATCAATTCCTTCCTTTTGCTTAAAACCCTTAGCTACCAGTCTAGCTTTGTACTTATCTATTGAGCCGTCAGGGTTCAACTTCCTTTTAAAGACCCATTTGCACCCAATAGTAGAACACCCAGGAGGGAGATCAACCAACTCCCATGTTCCATTGGAAACAATAGATTCAATTTCACTCTTGACAGCGCCCTTCCAGTGCCTTGACTCAGAAGAATCCATAGCTTGCCGGAAAGTTAAAGGTTCGTCCTCGATATTGTAAGTGATGAAATCACCTCCAAAATCCTTGACTACCTTTGCACGCTTACTTCTCCTTGGTTCCTCTAGTTCCTTAGGACTAGAGCTACTACTAGGTTCCGCCCCCACATTTGTTATCTTTTCCACATGATCAGGAATAGAACTTGATGTGTGAGTAGGATCTTCCTCAGAAGTCGTTTCAGGTATTCCAGTCTTCATAGGGTAGACATCCTCAAAGAACGTCGCATCTCGAAATTCAACTATCGTGTTTGCCACTATACCATCTATGTCAGATTTTAACACTAAAAATCTCATAGCTGTAGTGGTTTCAAGATAGCCCAGAAAGATACAGTCAACAGTTTTTGGACCTAGTTTCTTTCTCTTGTGTTCAGGAACAAGCACCTTAGCAAGGCACCCCCACACACGAAGATACTTAAGACTAGTCATCCTGCCTTTCCATAACTCCAAGGGTGTTTTATCCATGTGTTTCAGAGGGACTCTATTCAAAATATGGCAAGCCGTATTTAGAGCCTCTCCCCACATGTATTTAGGCAACCCAGAGTTAATAAGCATACTATTAATCATATCTTTAAATGTTCTGTTCTTTCGCTCAGCAACCCCATTAGACTCAGGTGTGTATGGTGGAGTAACTTCATGAACTATACCATTGTTTGCACAAAATTCATTAAAAGCATTACTCGTATACTCACCACCTCTATCAGATCTCAATTTTTTAAGTAGCTTACTAGTTTGTTTTTCTACTTCAGTTTTATATATAATGAATTTACTAAGTGCTTCATCCTTATGTCTAAGTAAATAAACATAACAGTATCTACTACTATCATCTATAAAAGTAATGAAGTATCTAAACTGGTCCTTGGTCAACACACCACCAAATTCACAAATATCAGTGTGTACTAAATCTAACAAGTCTGAATCCCTAACAACGTTATGAAAAGGTTTCCTTATCTGTTTAGCAGACACACATACTTGACATTTAGAATTCTTTTCTATGGTATGTTTTGGAATCAACTCTAAGTTCATCATATTCTTAAGAGCACCAAAGTTTAAGTGACCTAGTCTAGCGTGCCATAAACTTGAGGATTCAACACAATTCACAGAAGGAAGAATAACATTATTTAATGTACCCAAAACGGGTTCAGCATTAATTACAAATAAACCATTTGACAAGTAACCCTTGCCAAAAAATGTACCAGTGTGAATAAGAACTACTTTATTACATTTGAAGGAAATTTCAAAGCCATTGGAAACTAAACAGCTTCCACTTATTATATTTCTACGCATGTCGGGAACATAATGCACTCTAGTTAGGTATAGAATACGTCCAGAAGGGAACTTCAGGTCTACGTTTCCTATTCCATGTACTTGAGCAGCACTAGCATTCCCCATCGTCACTGTCAAGCTATGACTCTGTTGATAAGATACAAATAGACTAATATCAGCACAAATATGCACATTAGCTCCAGTATCTATCAACCATTCATTTGACAGATAGGTAGAAAATAATACAGGGTTGTAGGAAACATACCGGTCTGCGTTGGTTTCAGAAGCCGTGGCCTCACCAACAACCATGTTCACTACGGGCCCACTTGTAGTTGCAAGCACAGCATTCGCTTGTGCTACCACCTCAGCCTTCTTCGCCTTCTTTGTAGGGCAGTCCTTACTCCAGTGCCCAACCTGCCCACAAGACCAACACGGTTTGTTTGCCTTGGGTTTCTTGGCCTTGTCCTTGTCACTCTTAGGTTTATTAGCGCTAACTTTCTTAGCCACACCCTTCCTTTTCTGTCCTACAGTTGCTACATTTACCTTCGAGCTCCCGGCCTCAGTTGGCATCACATGTCCTTGTTTGGACTTGTGTTGTTCTTGAACCGAGATGTCCAGCATAAGGTTGGTCCAGGTGATCTCTCCTTTCTGTCTTTTCAGGGATAGAGAGAACTCCTCCCAAGACTTCGGAAGCTTTTCAATCACACTCATAACCTTGAACTTTTCAGGGAGGTCCATTCCGGACTCCTTCAAAGCATGCACTATCATCTCGAATTCATGCACTTGCTCAGTCATGGACTTGTTGTCCACCAGCTTGAATTCAAGGAACTTAGCCACAGAATACTTCTCAAGACCCTGAGAGTCAGTATTATGTGTCTGGTCCAGCTTCTCCCATAAGAGTTTTGCAGAGTAGGCATCAGAAGAATACACATCAAACAATGTGTTAGTGAGAGCAGCCAGAATGGCCGCCCTGGCCACACCATCCTTCTCAGCCCACTTCGCAAAACCCTTAACAGTTTCAGCCTTCTCTTGATCCACCACTGGTTTCTCATACTCCACAACAGGCCATAGACCCTTTACAGTCAACCACAATTTCATTCTTTTCTGCCAGCGAGAAAAGCCTACACCACCATTGAACTTCTCTGGCAAGCCAGTTAATTCAACGGCTTGTGGAAAACTGTAAGTGGTCCAATCAATGGCCACAACAGATGCACCAGAACCACTACCACCACCAACAACGGGAACCTCAGTTTCGCTCGACATTATGCTAAATATTATATAACAATTTATCTCTTCAAGAATGTTAGAAATACTGATTATTATAGCAACGTAGAGGCAGTTATATATCATATTAAACAAGCCAAGGCCAAGCAAGTTGAAACAAAACGTGAAGGTAAAATACATGCATGTCAGTGACTGTAAAACTAGAGGAAGGAAAGAAGTTGTACCAGTAGCCATAGCTTGAGGCAAAAACATGTACAACAAGAAAATTACAAGAACAGCTGAGTCGTCAGGCCTTATATGAAGACCTGACTGCTCTTGAAGAGATAATTGCCCCCACCTGCTGCACTGGGAATGCTTGCAACACCTCCTCCAGGATAAAAACAGCTCAGAGCTTTGAATTACAGCACCTTCGAAGCTCAACCACGACTAGCTCCTCACTCGCCGGAAAACCAACTGCTGACTGACTTGTGTTTGGGAGAGAGAGCAGAGAGCAGAGAGGAAGAGGAGAAGAGAATGTAGGGTGTGGTGTGTGGAACTCAGCAGCTTAGTCCTTTATTTATACTAGAGGCTAAGTGTAACTGACCACCCCAAATTTAATATATGAATTTAAACTGCACATTTAAAATAAATCGTAACAGCTGATTTATTATAATGTAACAGCTGATATATATTAATCCACACATTAAACCATCCGTTTTATATATATATACTTTAATTTCTGAATATATATCATCAGTTACAAGTCTAGGTTCATTGTATCTGACTTAGCCCAATTATACAATCCGACCCAGTCCAATTGAGCCCAACAGACACAACCCAGCCCAACTGATAAATAAATTCTAATTAAAATATTATATTAAATCGATACGAAATAAAATTCCCCGCCCAGGTCGCCTCGCGTACGCGAGACGCCGAGACATTCGCCCAAATCGCCCTTCGACCCGTCCCGTCCCGTGACGTGACGTGACGTGCCGAGCCGAGCCGAGGCGGGGCGGCGGCGGCGGCGCGCGCGTGGGCTCGTGAGAACACCACGCACCATAACACACCTTAGTAGTTATGCACTACCCATGTGTGTTATACTATATAAAGCCAACACCCCTTTTATTTCTTTCTATGTGGGACAAACACATTCTCAAAACAAGCTTTTCCAAGCTACTAACTTCAACTTCATTTCTCTTATGGATTTCATTAAGAAAATTCTTAAACCCATACATGAAAGTTTAAGTCCCGATATCTAGAACCAACTTCCAATCATTAGATTATGGAATTAACAACAAGAACATAATAAAATTATGAACTTAATAACTCCATTTTCTAACAGCTTTTACCTTAACTTGAATTGAATATATATGTTGTTAGTGATCGTGGTGTGGGAATAAAGGTTGAACATGCAATAATACAATTGGATTTCCAAGGTGCTCACCAGCTAAACAAGAAACGAAAACCTTATCCTTTGACTTTTAGTATCTTATTCTTATACTTCTCAAGTACAAGATTGTACTGTTACAATTACTGAGATGGTGTGCAAGTGCAGACAATCAACATTATTGCTTTCATACAGGTCCTGCATGCTAGACATATCATCTCCCCATTTGTGAAATAATCACTATTAGTGCTTAATATTCCAGAAAATTCAGAAAATTGTCATGTGAAGAGCCACCCACCTTTACAGCTTCAGTTGCCAAACTTTTCCATTTCATAGCATTGATTTTTATATTATTTCCTTGTTCTTCTTCTCCCATCACAATATCCACACACCGCCTGATCTCTTCTCTCAAAAACACTCTTTCTTCATTCTCTTTTACCCTTATTCCATTCCCCCATAGCTCCTCTATAATCTTCATATTCGTCTTCTGCTCTGAGAAGCTTGGACACCCCACCACAGGCACACCGCTGGTGATGCTCTCCAGTGTCGAGTTCCACCCACAGTGTGTCACGAAACACCCTGTCGCACGGTGGCTAAGAACCTCCACTTGTGAACACCATGGTAATATCATTCCTATTTCTTCATTAATACAATTCTTCTCTCTTAAGGAATTTAGTTCTTCATCCTTAATCTCGCGTATGACCCACAAAAAAGGTCTCCCACTTTCCCTTAAAGCTTGCAAAATTTCTTCCTTTTGGGTTTCAGTTAACACCATTATGCTTCCAAATGACACGTAAATCACTGACTTGTCTTGCTGCAAGTCGAGCCAGCTCTGATAATTATCTGTAGGGGACTGAAACATATGGCCGCCAAATGACTTGTCATCCAAGTCATGTTTATCTGAAATTGCTGATGGAAGTAAGGGTCCTATTGGGAAAAGTTTGATATTAGGAAATGAATGTACAAAATCCTTTTCTAGTGCATTGAAAGTGTTTATGAGAACACATGGAGTGGGATCTTTTTCTAGGGTCTGTATGTGTTCTCTGAAAATAGGGGTCATAGAGGAATGATAGTCATTACCGGGTAAAAGGAAAGAAGGAATGTCATGGCTAGTGAACAAGGTCATATTAGGTAATTTTATCGAAGCATCAAGTCGAAAATCATCTTTATATGCATGGAGACCATCACGGCTATTAAAGAAGCGATGAAAGATTGTGAATGCAATAGCACACTGAATGAAAAGAAAAGCTGATGGGATGTGCAAGTCACGCGCTACCTCTGCCACCCATGGTAACACCACTGTGTACACTATGAATGTCACCGGAGAACCATCATTCGATAGTTGATGAAGAAGATTTGTGAGATTTTGAGGTCCGACGCGCCCTAAGGTAGACAAGTAGTCGTTGATATCAACCTTTTTCTTCCCATCTTCTGATTCACTACTGCGTTGCTCACTACCGTCAGAGAAAGAGGCGTAGGATAAGCCAGGAAGTGTAGGAAGGTTGTTGAGACGACTGAGACCGGAGGAAGTGGTGGCAAAAGTGACTTTAGCACCATGGCGCACCAGGATCTTGGCGAGCTGTAGAGTAGGGTTGATGTGGCTCTGAGCTGCTAGAGAAATAAGCAAGAAATGTTTACCATTCATTTTGGTTTTTCTGTCTGTGTTAATGAGTTGGTGGGCTGTGTGCTGAAATAAAACTATGACTCTTAACAACTAATTTTGGTTTTCTCCTTTGTAATCAGATTCACATACATACTTTGACTTTAATAACTCTCTACCGAATACTTTGTTCCCTCTCTGATTGATACCCTAGCTCTCCCTCTATATTTCCATGTATTATTTTATCAATTCTTGATATTGCTCTTCTCCAGTGAAATATAAAATTGTGTCGGTTAATATTTTACGGCACAGGTTATTATGAAATTAAAAAAATTGTCATCAGTTACAGCTATTTTATCAGAGTAAAAAATAGGGTAAATTACGAAAGTGGAAAACGTACAAATTATTTGGGAGCTAATGACTCTCGATCTGATCTTAGAAAAAGATTGCCTCAAATGTGCCTACTTTGAAATCACGTTCATGTTAAATTGATAAACAGAATCTCGTTCCACGTTTTCAGCTTTCTTTTTTCCTTTTATTTTTTCTTTAATTTATTAAATAACTTTAAGTCATGTTTGGAGACATTAGTTAATATTTGATGTTACGTTTTTAGCAACAAAATATAATTTAAATATACTAGCTTAAAACCCGTGAAATCCACGGATCACAATTTTTTTATTTTAATATCATATAATTTTTTTTAAAAATTTTTGAATTCAATTCTTAAATTTGCTCAGTTAAAACTTTAAATGATATGACTTCATAATAATTATATTAATAGACATATATGTTCATAACTTTTTAGAACATTTAAACTTATTTAAAGTGATAATATTGGTAAGGGGGAAAATGTTATTATAATGAAATTATTATTTTATTAGGGTAAAAATATAATGTCTCCATTATGTTGTTACCTTAAAAAATATTATTTTAACATGATGATTACTTAATCGATTAATTATAATTCTATAAAAAATATTTGAAAAATACAATATTACTAAATGAACGATATAGTTTTATTAATAATTTTATGTGTATTTTTTTTAAAAAATTTTATGTTTTATTTAAAATTTGATTTTTTGGTTCACATCAATAGGATACGAATTATACTTAGTCTAAAATTATTTTAATTTATCTCGGATCAATAGTTTACATTATTTTATTTTAGCCCGATGCCCAATACACCGACAAAATCAAACTAATTATTTTTAGTTTAATTTTTTTTTAAAGTCTGGATCAATAAGATAATTTTGTTTTAGACTGAATAATTAGTATATATGGTTTTATTTTTCTTGGTCGAATTGTATTTTTATTTTTGTTTTGTATTAATCCGAATCAATTGTATAATGTATTTTTTATCCTCGATAAATAAAATATATTATTTTGTTTATCAAGTTCATTAGTATAATTTTTTTAGGAGGATTAATAGTATTATTATTTTATCTTTGTTAACGCCCCAAATCTGGGTCAGTAATCTGGGTCGTCACGCAATCCTTCAATCATGTATAACCTGTATTAACTCAATAATCCAATAATTCCATATCACAAACCCTCAATCTCACACACTCAAAAGTTATAGCCTTAGAAACGACGTGCAACAAGTATCATCTGTTATTAAAACTCAAATATACTTTATAGGATCTCAAACAATTATTCGTAATACATGAAGTTACAATAATTACGACTGATATCTTATATCTATCTGATACTCCGGCCCACCTGAGACAAATCTTCCATGGATTCTCCCCCATGACTGCAAGCGACTAAGTCTCACACCGGCATACTGGTTATCTGTTGTGCTGTGACATTTAAAAGAAAGCAAGAGTGAGCAATAATGCTCAGCCATAATAATCGACAGTATGAAAAGACTGTTAAAGGAAATTATATTAATCCGTACAAGGATATGTACTTATTCAAGTAGTTTTCTTGGTGATACACACCTTATTTCAAAATAATTTTTTGATTGACTTATCAGTCTGCAAATACCTTAATAGTAAATTCAGCGCCTAGGCTTGGGTTACGGTATTACATCTCAATTCCAATTGGAAGAATAGGACATTTGAAGGGTTTTTAGCACATAAACGCAACGAAAACGTAAATTTAAATCTTAAAAAAAAACGAAACCCTCCGCAGGATCCATGCGAAAAATAATATTTAATTCGTAATTCAGTATGTTTACCTTAAGAAGTTTTACGTTAATGGAAAGATGGAGGTCTTTAATAGCGATCCAAGAATCACGAGCGGAGATCCTTAGCAGCTGCTCCTCAAGTGTGAATCACTCCACCGGTATCCACCAAGAAAATGATGTAATGGAGAAGGAGGAGGTGGAGAGAATTAGGGTTTTCTAAAATTTTTAGGTTTAGGCAAAAATAGGGTTTATAATAGTATATTTATAGGCAAAATTTTCAGCTGAAAATTTTTCCATAAAATATTATTATTATTAACCCTTTATTATTCTCATTAATAATTAAAACACCTTTTAATTATTAATCCTTTTTTCTAAACACTTTAGAAATAATTCTCTTTCTTGATTTAATTTCCAAAAATTAAATTCTTAATTAATAATATTAAGAACCTTTTCTTAATTAATTTATAATTAATTAAATCTTATTTAATCAATTATTAAATTTGCCAATTAATTATTTATTTCATAAATAAATAATTATCAGCCATTATTAATTAATTCCTCCACCATTAAATCATTCTCTTTTATGGTGTGACCCTGTAGGTTCAATATTAAGCCGGTAATAGAAATAAATAATAATAAAACTATTTTATCATTATTTATATAAATTCTCTAATTCATTAAATATGATTAATTAATCATATTTATTCTATATCGTGAGGGATACTTCTCAACATATCGCGACTATCCGGATAATACGAATTCACTGCTTAGAATACCAAGAACCTATTCAGTGAGTAGTTACCGTACAATTAATTCCTTCTACCCTACAATGTCACAATTAAATACAAGGCATGAAACTTGTGTCAAGCCTATCTTATTTAATCACTTGCTTTCCCATTCACTATACTTAGTTCTATTTAATGTAAATTAGAAACTCCTTTCTAATTTCATTCACTCTGGCCAGAGATTCCTGAACTAACATAAGTGGATCAGCATTGAACATTCTCTTCCTACACTGGAAGGGGTAGATCATTTATTGATCATACACTATCTTCGTGTACAAATTCCTATACCCAGTATAGCACTTATAATTGTCCCTTGAGACTAAGAACTAAACCAAAGCATAGTTCAGTGTACACAAGATGACTATGATGACCTCAAGTCTAAGGATACTTGTACAACTATCACTATGTGAACAACTGCTGACACGTGAGTGAACTCCATCAGTTGTTCAGCTCTGTGAGTCATGTTCAGTGAACTTATTCTATAATAAGCACCTACATACTAGCTATAGTGTCACCACACAAATGTCTATGAGAACAGACATCCTTCATAATGAAGCAAGCATAGTGATTCTAACCAACTCCGGCCCTTCAATGACTCTCTCACCAACCTCATCCCAACAAGATGGTGCCCTACACCTCGTACCATACAAAGCTTCAAATGGTGGCATATCAATACTCGCGTGCCAACTATTATTATACGCAAACTCTACTAGATACAAATATTTATCCCAATCACCTATCCACTCCAAAGCACAAGCCCTCAACATATCCTCTAACGCCTGGATCGTCCTTTCTGACTGTCCACCGGTCTGCGGATGATAAGCTGTACTAAAATTAATCCGCGTAACCCAAGCTTGCTGGAACCCCTTCCAAAAATGTGATGTAAATCTCGTATCCTTGTCAGAAACTATCGACACAGGCACACCATGAAGTCTGACAATGTCTCGCTGAAAAATCTCTGTCAACTCATGAACAAGAGTGGTCTCTCTAATAGGTAAGAAGTGAGCGGACTTAGTAAGTCTATCAACCACCACCCATATGACATCATTCTTTTTGAAAGTCATCGGCAAATGAGTCACGTAATCCATAGTAATGTTTTCCCACTTCCAAACTGGAATATCTAATTGCTGTAACAGTCTACTAGGCCTCTAATGGTCTATCTTCACTTGTTGACATGTAAGACATTTCCCCACCTGCTATGTCTCCCTTCATTCCACTCCACCAAAAGTGCTTCTTCAAATCCCTATACATCTTAGTGGAACCTGGATGAATAGAGAATGAAGAACTATGAGTCTCCTTCAAAATTTCCTCACGTATCGTCGAGTCTATGGGAACACACAATTTACTACCCAACCATATCACACCTCAACACGAAAATGTTTTTTCTTGCCACCTGCCACCTCAGATTTAATAGCTTCCAAACCTGTATCATTCCACTCGAACTTAATGCCCTTCCTCATGAGTTGGGTCAACGACAAAGCTATAGATGAAAACCTTCCACAAAATGCCTATATTAACCTGCTAAACCCAAGAAACTCCCCACCTCCGTCACATTGCTAGGTCTGGGCCAATTTGTAATAGGCTTGACTTTCGCAGGATCCAACTCAATGCCTCTACCGGATACAATATGCCCTAAGAATGCCACTTCCTTCAACCAGAATTCACACTTTGAAAATTTCGCAAACAACTTCTTCTCCCTCAAAATTTCAAGTACGGTATATAAATGCTCCTCATGCTCCTCTCTGCTCCTTGAGTATATCAAGATATCATCGATGAAGACCACCACAAATTTAGGATATCCCACAAAATTACATTTTACGGATCGAGATTCCAGCTTATCTGGGTCAACTTTCTTGACATAAGCTAGACATCCCCAAATCTTAACGTGTTTAAGACTCGGTTTCCTTTCTTTTCATATCTCATATGGTGTTTGAGAAACAGATTTGGAAGGCACCTTATTCAGTAAATATGCTGAGGTTTCCAATGCATAACCCTATAGGAATACTGGAAGATTTTCATAGCTCATCATGGACCGAACCATGTCTAACAAAGTTCGATTTCTCCTTTCAGATACCCTATTTAACTGTGGAGTATATGGAGGAGTCCACTGGGAGACTATACCATTTTCTTTGAGATAATCTAGAAACTCTCCATTCAAGTATTCACCACCTCGATCTGATCGAAGAGTTATAATACTGTGTTTGGTTTGTTTCTCCACTTCATGTTTATATTCTTTGAATTTTTCAAAGGCTTCAGACTTGTGTTTCATCAAATACACATATCCGAATCTAGATCTATCATCTATGAAAGTACTGAAGTACGAAAATCCACCCATGGCTTGTGTAGACATTGGTCCATATACATCTATGTGTACCAATCCTAGCAAATCTGCAGCCCTCTCTCCATGTCCACTAAATGGAGATTTGGTCATTTTACCCAATAGACAAGACTCGCATGTAGGATATGATTCAAAATCAAAGGGGTCAAGTAACCCTTCCTTATGCAATGTCCGCAGTCTATTTTCACTAATATGACCTAGCCTATAGTGCCATAAATAGGTCAGATTTTCATCATCTCGTTTTCTTTTATTAGTTTGTTCAATCTGAAGTAAATCATGCTCTACGTCACATACATACAGACCATTATTTAAAATGCCACGTCCAAAAAGAACATTATCTCTAAGGATAGAACATTCATTATTCTTAATAATAAATGAAAAACCATCCACATCCAACATAGGAATAAAAACAATATTCCTCACAATAGAGGGAACGTAATAACAATTATTCAAAATAATAGTCTTGCCCGTAGGCATATGTAAACTAAATGATCCTACAGATATGGCCGCAACCCTTGCTCCATTGCCCATACATAGAATCACCTCATCTTTTTCAAGAGTCCTACTTCCCTTTAGTCCTTGCAACGAATTGCAAATATGAGAACCACAGGCGGTATCTAATACCCAAGTAGAAATTTGACCTAGTGACATATTAACTTCGATCATTAACATGTCTGAATCAGAAGCGGTAGTCTTACTATCCTTCTTCTTCTTCAATTCTGCAAGGTAAACCTTGCAGTTCCTCTTCCAGTGCCCTAACTTGTTACAGTGAAAACAAACAGCTAAATTAGGACCAGTCAACTTGTGAGCATCTAGTATGCTCCGGAGTGATAATGCAAAAGACATGACGAATATAGTAAATCTTAAATGATAAACACATAACAACACTTAGCAAATATTCAATTTCATTTCAAAACATTATATGAATCGGGTCTTTATTCATAAGTGTCTCCCACTAGTTTATCTAATTTTTTCAACCCCCTAAGTGAAAATTAAGCATTCATAATGCTAGTGGGAATAGGGATCCTACATTCCATCACAAAACCTCGGCTGTGGCACGAAATGTCATGTGATGTTCAATAGGCAGACAACTCTTGTCAATTACATCTTATGTTATTCCCTAATATAAGTTTAGCCTCTTGAATAATTGAGTCACGGATGTGGCACGACAAACTCAATATTCTAAGTCAAGTCTAACCCAACATTTCGTACAATTGAATCAGTCTCCAACGGCCCACGGCTGTAGCACGTACCGACCTTTAGATTCTAATTCAATGTACACATCTCTATGTAATAGACAATTATTTCTTATTTCGAAATAAAAGCCCTCGGCTGTAGCACGAAACGACAATGATTTAAAAATAAGAACCACTTTCTACCATGTTGGAAGGCTATGACCGACACAAGCCCGTTGTGTCATTGGCCAATTACTACTTGATATTATTTAATTTTAGAGGGATTATATTACGTTGTAATCATAATCATATTATAAAGAGATTATTCCTTTTAAATTAAATATTTCAAATCAATAATCGATAATCAGATGATTCTCAGATCGGGTGAAGCATTGTCAAGAGGCGTCACTTAATAACCCTTTCTTACAGATAGAAATCTGTTGTTGACAGAATCATCCTTTCTCTCAATATTGAAAATTTATATTTAATTACGTGTTTCATAAAGACAAGAATCTCATGATCGTATTCATAATATTTATTGTTAAGGCAAGAAACAATTCATATTCTAGATTTTCTAGAGCACGCCTTATATTGATTTAAGTTCACCTAAATCTATCATCGCATGGTAAACATAGGCATATATCTCATATACAAAATTAAATAAACAAGTAA
Organism: Apium graveolens; assembly: GCF_009905375.1. Classification (NCBI taxonomy): domain Eukaryota; kingdom Viridiplantae; phylum Streptophyta; class Magnoliopsida; order Apiales; family Apiaceae; genus Apium; species Apium graveolens. The sequence continues at coordinate 121,575 of NW_027417563.1, read as the reverse complement.
ATGTAAAGTGCAATAAAGTAAATGTGTTTGGTTATGGCCCCATCCTATGTGATCTTTATCAAGCTCATGATAAAGATCAAGGTCAATCTAATATGGTGATGGAAATAAATACAACTACTTATTACATAAGTCTTCTTCTTTGTTTAGACTTCTTGTATGCCTCGTCTTCTTCTTTGTATCACCTCCATTGGATAGCCTTCTTGAGTCTTCAAGTACATTACATGATTGAAAGTAAAACTAATCTAATGAACTTATAAGAATAACTTGAGTTACATTCGAGATTTATGATTACAAAGATTGACGACATGCAAGTTGTATTTAAAACCAAAACCAAAATCATTACACTAAGGTCGAAAGGCCATAACCATCCACCATGCTCATACAACACATAAAAGCATGTTAAAACACATAATCTGATCTTAACATATCATATTATCCATGATCTAATCATAAAAAGAAAATATGACAAAAATATGAAAAATCAGAATCAAATCAGAAGAAAAGAATCACTGTTTACGGGCAGTAAAAGACGTCAAACGCCTTACAGACTTTAGCTATCAGTTTTGTTCAGACGCTCGTTTATCTATGGAATAGGGTATTTGTTTGCGTAAATCGGACACCAGACCTAGATTTCAGCAAATCTGCAGTAGCCAATTCAGAATCTGTATCTAATATGATTCTCATAATTAGAACAAACATACATCATGTATATATCAGTATATATACAGATTACATAATCATCTTATGATTATACAACTCAAATGAATATTATATATTCAAAACCATACATATATAAGCATATTATATTAACATCAAATCATGGCGAATCACGTACATGCTCATATATCGAAAACAGTTAAACACATAAACGAATTAAAAACTTTTCGCAAGTAGCTCTGATGTCATTGAAGGGTTTTTAGCACATAAACACAACGAAAACATAAATTTAAATCTAAAAAAAAAAACGAAACCCTCCGCAGGATCCATGCGAAAAATAATATTTAATTCGTAGTTCAGTATGTTTACCTTAAGAAGCTTTACGTTAATGGAAAGATGGAGGTCTTTAATAGCGATCCAAGAACCACATGCGGAGATCCTTAGCAGCTGCTCCTCAAGTGTGAACCACTCCACCGGTATCCACCAAGAAAATAATGTAATGGAGAAGGAGGAGGTGGAGAGAATTAGGGTTTTGTAAAAATTTTAGGTTTAGGCAAATATAGGGTTTATAATAGTATATTTATATGCAAAATTTTCAGCTGAAATTTTTTCCATAAAATATTATTATTATTAACCCTTTATTATTCTCATTAATAATTAAAACACCTTTTAATTATTAATCCTTTTTCTAAACACTTTAGAAATAATTCTCTCTCTTGATTTAATTTCCAAAAATTTAATTCTTAATTAATAATATTAAGAACCTTTTCTTAATTAATTTATAATTAATTAAATCTCATTTAATCAATTATTAAATTTGCCAATTAATTATTTATTTCATAAATAAATAATTATGAGTCATTATTAATTAATTCCTCCACCATTAAATCATTCTCTTTTATGGTGTGACCCTGTAGGTTCAATATTAAGCCGGTAGTAGAAATAAATAATAATAAAACTATTTTATCATTATTTATATAAATTCTCTAATTCATTAAATATGATTAATTAATTAATTATATTTATTCTACATCGTGAGGGATACTTCTCAGCATATCGCGACTATCCGGATAATACAAATTTACTGCTTAGAATATCAAGAACCTATTCAGTGAGTAGTTACCGTACAATTAATTCCTTCTACCCTGCAATGTCACGATTAAATACAAGGCATGGAACTTGTGTCAAGCCTATCTTATTTAATCACTTGCTTTCCCATTCACTATGCTTAGTTCTATTTAATGTAAATTAGAAACTCCTTTCTAATTTTATTCACTCTGGCCAGAGATTCCTGAACTAACATAAGTGTATCAGCATTGAACATTCTCTTCCTACACTGGAAGGGGTAGATCCTTGTAACACCCCCAAATCCGGGGTCGGGGATCCGGGTTGTCACGAGTTTCATTTCCCTTAATAACACTCAATCTTATTAATCATCCAACTACGGCGTACTGTGACCCCACAATATACACACACACACCACAAGTTATAGTCTCAGAGATGAATATCCAAAAATAACCCAAGTAATTTTATTCCACAATTATAAACCATTACACCTTAAAAGGGTTTCTGAATAAATTTTCATATTCTTTGCCATTATTACTATTCATAAATATACATAAGTTTGGTACATCAACAGTTGAAAACCTAGCCTATTGGTAGATCTTACCTCAGCTATAGCGGCATCAACACCTACAGGAAACTGCAGAACGTTTCCTATCCGCTCGCGAATTGGGAGCTTGATCTTGTTCATCTTGTCTATCTGATGTTGTGTGATGAAAGAAGAAAGCAAGGGTGAGCAACAAGCCCACCAAAATAATATGTATAATAATTAACAATATATGAGCATTCTCATAGTACTCATGAAAGTCTTGGTCAAGAAGAAATGAACCAAGCTGATATCTTAATGCGACCAAGTCGCAAAATAATTCAGTATATATATACATATACTTTTCAAAATCTTGGAAGTCCTCTTCCATGCATAATAAACACAGAGTTCCCGTTTATAACTGTATAAAATATCGTTGCAAGGTGATCTCATATATCTAACCTTGTCTCAACGTTTTTCCGAAAATCTTTGACATGCACAAGATAATCATTTACTAGATATAAGTTTAAAAGATAAAGTTACAAGATACTCCAATATACTTATATCTTTCCGAATACTACTTGAACTACCACCGTTCAAGTTATAATTAGTTTCAAAGTTCATCACATAGATGAGAATATAAGATAAGACTTGAATAGATTCAATCTTTGAAATATTATTGAATGAAATGAAGTTACGAGATACTTCATTAAGTCCCGATATATATATATATATCCATATATATATATATATCTCTCTCATACATTTTCTGAAAACCCCTGTCATGTAAAGTATGAACAGAGTTGCAATATCCAATGAATTTTGGAAAGAAAAGAATTTTGGCATAAATCCGATATCTTGCTGATCAGGCAAAGATACCAATAAGTAACCTTTTCTACTAGTAGATGGATGAATCCCCCACCGGTCATCACCCTGGCCACATAAGGACCTTGTGCTGGACCGCCACCCGGCCTTTTACATGTTGATGGACTGCCACCCAGCCACTTACACTTTGATAGACCGTACCCCGGCCTGTCGCTTATGTCGACTCAATTAGATGGACTTACTTCCCGAACGTTGGGTAAGTAATCAATTCATTTATCAAAACAACAACCTTGTTACGAATATAAAATACACCACAGAGCCGAATCCCTCAGGTTTTGAGCGAGTATTTAAATCCCCTTTAAAAGGAAGATCTTAAATATAAAAATGATTTTTGGGGTCCGCTCTAACTTTTAAAAATCATTTTTAAGACTCGAAAACACTTTAAAGAGTGTTTGGAATAATGCTGATTTAATAAAGTAAATCAGTCCCAATATATTAGAAAATATCTGAATATTATTATTTAAATAATATTTCCATAAAGAATAATCTTTATACGAATAATTGAAGTAGAAGTTGTAAGACTTATACTTGAAATGAGTATTAGATAACCAAAGATATACTTATACGAAAGTACTATCTTTATTTGAATAATCAAAAATAAGTTTGATTATCGACACCTTATTCTTTAATAAAATAAAGAATATATCTCAGCAAATAATCGGAGTCATAAATCCTCAAATGAATATTCAAATAATATTCGAATAATAAAATAAACTGAGTCATAAGCCCTCGAATGAATATTCGAAATAATATTCAAATAATAAAATAAAAGGAGTCATAAGTCCTCGGATGAATATTCAAATAATATTCAAATAATAAAATAAAATTATCGAATAAACCTTATTCGATTAATAGTTTTTTTTTAAAAACTATTCATATATATATATATATATATATATATATATTATACTCGGGAGCCTCGCCTCCCGGTTTTAGAAAAAGTTCACCTTTTGCTCCCCTATACTAAGGGTAAACTCAAATACCGCTTATCTCTAGCATAGGTATTATGCAACTATAAGCATTGAACCAACATATATATAAATCAAGAATATGAAACAGGCATGCATATATACCATATCACATGCTACAATATATCGCAAGAATTTGCTAATAACAAATATGCATTTATCGCAAGATCATGCATATACACATATACATCACAACAACAGTTATACGGGTAGAAAACTTGCCTGAGTGCTCCCGGATAGGCTTAAGCTTAGAGTGGGTCCGATAACCTATGAATAACAACATAAGTCGGAATTAGACCCCGGTCGCTTAAGAAGCTAGACTTTAACCATTTAGAGTCCTAATGTTCACTTTCGCGCATAACGATTCACTAAAGTCGCTCGAGTACCCTCGGCTCCACCATTTTTAATAATTTAATCATTACGAGTTTTAAGGCGATTCTTTCGCGAGAGTCTTACCAACTGCCTAACACACTCTACATAAATGTTTCATACTCCAATTAGCCCTTTTAGGTCATTAACATATGTTTCAAAGTAAGGCGAGGGGTAATGGTTCGTTCGCGAAACGTCGTTACTTAAAACGACCGTTTCTCCTAAACCGTACATCGGAATCAAACGAACCACATATCAAAACGAAGCTCGTAACATGAACTATCTAAACGTGGCAATGGTCAAAACCTAGCAGGGAGTTCTCGGGACCTAATGTTATGAACAAAAGCAGTCTAAAGTAAATCGGACATTACGACGACTATGTTTACGCGATTTCCCAATTTTATACCATTCCAATTTAACCACCAATCAATCCCAATCCATCCCTTCAACCAAAATCCATCCTCACTACATCATAACAGCCCCAATCAACTCAACATTAAAAATTTATACTTATTCTTAAACTTGAATTTAAAGTATACTTAAGTCCTTTAACCAAACCATAAGATTTCAACCTTCAATTCACTACCATTCCAACCCAAACTCTAAACCAACAAGCATCAAGCTACTCTTTACCATAACTATCAAAATCATCCTAATATACAAAGTAAAGCTAGGGTTTGGAGATGTTATACCTTCCTTGAAGCTTTTAATCAATGAAAGATCCTTGGAATGCCCATGGAAGCCTTGATCTATGCTTAAGCTACCTTGAACTTTCATAAAAAACCAAGAAAACCAAAGTTATTTCTTGAAGGTTACTATTCACCATCTTCTTCCTTGATTTATTGGAAGAGATTGTGAAGGAATTAGAAGCTTAAATTTATAGGATATCCATATCTATGTACAAGGAACCTTAGATAATTACCTTGTGATTTAACAATGTTTGAAACTTGATTTTTGATTTTTCTTCCTTTGAAAAGAAGAAAAAGCCGAGAGCAATGTTGAAAGAATGAAAAAATTTTGTGTTTGCTTTGATTTGTTTTGGCTAGCTTGGTTGTTTTTGTTTTGTTTTTGGGTAATTACCTTTCTAACCTTGACTTTGTGTCCACATCTCCTTCCCCTTAGGTCATGCTTATGTCATGCTTATGATGTCATCATCCCTTACTTGCCCTCTTCTTATTGGTTGGATGACCTCATCATCCCTAACCTCCTTGATTAACTTCCTAATTGTTTGCCTAATGACCGCTGATCTGTTATACGGTTCGCTTAACTTTCGCTTTCGTTTATCGTTTGAGGGATCATACCCGGGATCTTATTACTTGGGTTTCCTTAACCTTTCTCAATACATTATAATCCATTTATGATCCTCTCTTATAATCCTTTAATTTAAATCCTTTTTATCCTGTTACCTTATACTCAATTCTTTCCGTATTTAGTGGATTTCCGGGAAAAATCAAAGTGTTCGGAATTGGATTCTGACAATCTTTACATACACTTATATACCATATAGAGTACTAATAAAATCTCAGAATATCCATAACAGAACCCCTACATAGTGTGGCATGAGAAGTTTTCTTATTCAGCAAAATCACTATTCATAAGGGTTTCAAAAATTCCAAAATTTGGGGTTATTACAATCCTTTATTGATCATACACTATCTTCGTGTACAAATTCCTATACCCAGTAGAGCCCTTATAATTGTCCCTTGAGACTAAGAACTAAACCAAAACATAGTTCAGTGTACACAAGATGACTATGATGACCTCAAGTCTAAGGATACTTGTACAACTATCACTATGTGAACAACTGCTGACACGTGAGTGAACTCCATCAGTTGTTCAGCTCTGTGAGTCATGTTCAGTGAACTTATTCTATAATAAGCACCTACATACTAGCTATAGTGTCACCACACAAATGTCTATGAGAACAGACATCCTTCATAATGAAGCAAGCATAGTATGTACCGATCTTTGCGGATTATTAATTACCAGTTAGTAATCCTACGACCAGGAACTATTTATGTTTAAAGTTATCATCTTTTAGGTCTCATTATTATGATCTCATCACAATCCATAAAAAGCTTTACTTTAAACTGTGGTACATCTTATTTAAACATTTAAATAGATAGCGCAATAAAAACAAAACAAATCTTTTATTAATATCAATGAAATCAAAACAGATTACATAAAAGTTATTCCTAAATTCTCATACATGATTGGACTTGGGACATATCTCTTTCAACATTCACTGGAGCCACCGCATACGATGATCAGTCGTAATACGAAAAATAGTAACCTTTTCTACTAGTAGGAGGATGACTTCCAAACTCCTTGTTATCACCCTGGCCGCATACGGGCTATGTGTCCCATTTTGGGTATACACACACTTCGCAGGTCCTTAGGTACACATAGTACCGTCTCCCACGGTACTGGCAGTCTCCCCAATATACGAAGTACTGGATCTCTATCCCTCCATTGTCCTTTAAGAAATCCTATCATATCCCAAGAACTCGTACTCCTCGAGTTCCCAAAGCGTTTAGCTTATTGATATGCACAACTCATGTTGCTAGTATATATATGTACTTCTGAGAATTTTCGGAGCAAGTACTAAAATAATGTGAGTTGACCATTGTCAACAGATAAATAAATGAGGGGAAGTTTCTTTTGTAACCATATTCAAAATATTTAAAATACGTCGAGATAATATTTTTGACGATCCTAAATAAGTAGAGTGATTTTCTGAAACTCAGAAAATATTTAAAATCAAGTCTTACTATTTTTAAATCATATTACATCATTTAATAAATATTTAATAATTAAATAATAATTATTAAATAATTAAACCTCGAATGATTATGTTTTAAAGAAACATTCGAAATAATATTCTCCAACTATTTTATGTTTAAATAATTAAAGTAATTTTTAATAATATAATTAATCGAATTTGAAATAAATAATTATTGGACAATAATTCTTCTATTTAAATGAATATCCGAAATAATATTTTTTATTCGAGTAGTTAAATGTAGTTGAGGGAATATGATATTTGGAAATCGTTTTAAATAATTTCGAGGTATATAATACTTCACAAGTGGACACCGAGTCCCTTGGAATAAAACAAATGCGGACTTTTAGTCGTCCAAAATGTCTCCGGAATGCTTCCGGGTTTTTAAATAAATTATATCGACCGACAATTGGTCTATAATATATAATACCACGCTACTCGTTAGCATAAATATTTGTTAGGAATATGTTGTGAACTTGATGATAAGTTAAATAAAACACCTTAGTAGATTTAACTTAGTGTTTTTGTAGCTCTAGACGGATATTTTATTATAGTCCCGACGGATGATATTTATAGTCCCGATAGATGACAACTGAACATCCATCGAGAGTGTAGCTTATGTAACAATAAGTCTTGTAGCACATTTTTACAAACAACATTGTATTAGTTGAGTAGACATTGTAGGATTCTTTAAGTCATGTTGACTACTAGATTGATATGCAGAATAGGTTGGCTAATTGTAAATATAAGATGTCTTGTAATTCTGTATAAGTGAAATGGAGTCAAATGACAGAAAGACTCCCGACGGATAATCTACAAAGGCTCCCGACGGATAATCAACAAGGCTCCCGACGGATGATCAACATAATCCCGACGGATGATAATATTTAAATTAGCAGTTGAAAGTGACAACACAGTCACATGCGTCGGGTGTTTGCAAATGGAATGCGGCAGCCTAATTGCAGGATTTAGAGAACAAAGAAGCATTACCATTTCTATGCAAATATGAAGATATTCAAAGATGCTGGATAGAGTAATATAGCAGCATGAAGTTAGACTAGATATAATTTTGTTTTAAAATCTTGTCTTACTAACATGTAACTTGGTGATATATAAACCAAGAAGAAGCAAGTAGAACAACTAACTAAGTAAACATTATTTTTCAGAGAGATAGAAAAAGCTGAATCTGTTAAGAATTTCTCTGTAAGGTTGTAAGTTCACTTGTAAGCAGCTGTGTGCTATTCAAGCATCATAGAGTTCTCATACTAATATATATCTCTGGTGGATAAGTTCAAATCCACCAGAAAGTTTTAAAGCTTTGTGTTTTATTACTTTGTGTTTTGATTTCAATTCAAGTTTCATTCCGCAATTTTTGTAAAATCAAACACTGTTATATATATCAAGTAAGAAAAGCCTGAAAATCTAAAAAGGAGCCAGAATTACATTCAACCCTCCCTTCTATAATTCTTGTTGCATTGTTTGGGAATAACAATATTCTTAAATATAACAACTCCGGAATAATCTGGGTTTTTATAAACTTACACCAACCAATCCTCGGTCTAAATAGATCGTTTCAAATCTGGTACTTTTATTATACCAAAATTATCATATCTTATGATTCAATATATAACAATTCATAAATCACCGTAAAACATTTATCATGCATATATTGCAGTATTTAAAAGCAATCACAACACAACATTTCTTAAAAGGTAGGGTTTGAAAACTTGTCTGGAGTCCAAGATACGTTTCCCGACTTTCTCTCGTTCCAGGTTTTCTAATCAACAAATATCATAATCTTAATCAGCATTCCTACTCTCATCACCAACTTATATTCTAGTAAGTTCAATACTTCATAATTTTCAATATTCGACCGACTCGAAATAATTATCAATCCTTGGTCAAAACGGACGGTCAAAGTAGTCTTCTAGAGTTGATTTTACCGAATGTTACTATTACGCGACTCGCACTCTATCATTTTTAATAAATCATAAAATTAATATTTTAATATGAAGCCACCTCGAGGAGCTTCTTGAGTGCTTTTAATATTTATCATAAAAGTTTTATTTTGATAAAATGAATTTAACTAGGTGAAAAGCATTTCAAAAGTTCGGTCAACTACGAAGTTTTACTATTCATACCGCTTCCACTAAAATGTTGATTTCTCTTAAACCGTTAACTCAATTTACGCACCATTTTCGCGTGCGCGATCTAGACAAAATTTAGAACACATTATTTAAAAATGATTTTCTGGGCAGAGGGCTAAAATCCCGAAGAAGCAGTTTCTAACAGGGGGTTGTTTTTGATGTTCGTACTCCGCGTGACCTCAGCTTCGACATTTTTATAAAATTGAAAAATCATTTTTACTTGAAATTTTTATGGACGTTAATAAACTCTATTCCTTAATCTCTATAAAAATTTCATAATTTTTAAATATTTTTAAGTTGAACATTTATATTTACGAAGTTCGTAATTTGTAGCAGTTTTTGTCGCGTAAATCACTTTTACTAAAACAGTCATAACTTTTGATCCGTAAGTTGAAATCAAGCAATTCAAGTGCATAAACGATCCTCACAAAATTTTATATAATAATCAAGTCTCACTTTTCAATAAACTACAATCTATATGTAATAACCCCAATTTTTGGAAATTTTTGAAACCCTTATGAATAGTGATTTTGCAGATTATGCTGAATGAGAAAACTTTTCATGCCACACTATGTAGGGGTTCTGTTATGGATATTCTGAGATTTTATTAGTACTCTATATGGTATATAAGTGTATGTAAAGATCGTCAGAATCCAATTCCGAACACTTTGATTTTTCCCGGAAATCCACTAGATACGAAAAGAATTGAGTATAAGGTAACAGGATAAAAAGGATTTAAATTAAAGGATTATAAGAGAGGATCGTAAAAGGATTATAATGTATTGAGAAAGGTTAAGGAAACCCAAGTAATAAGATCCCGGGTACGATCCCTCAAACGATAAACGAAAACGAAAGTTAAGCGAACCGTATAACAGATCAGTGGTCATTAGGCAAACAATTAGGAGGTTAATCAAGGAGGTTAGGGATGATGAGGTCATCCAACCAATGAGAAGAGGGCAAGTAAGAGATGATGACACAATAAGGTGACCCAAGCATGACATAGGGAAGGAGGAGGTGTGGTTGGTTTATAACCACACAAATATAAGGTTATTAAGGTTATTAACCAAAAAAACAAAACAAAAAAACAACCAAGCTAAGCCAAACAAATCAAAAAACACAAAAATCATTTCATTCTCATCATCTTGCTCTCGGCTTTTCTTCTTTTTCAAAGGAAGAAAAATCAAAAATCAAGTTCCAAGCATTGTTAAATCACAAGGTAATTATCTAAGGTTCCTTGTACATAGATATGGATATCCTATAAGTTTAAACTTCTAATTCCTTCACAATCTCTTCCAATAAATTAAGGAAGAAGATGGTGAATAGTAACCTTCAAGAAATAACATTGGTTTTCTTGATTTTTATGAAAGTTAAAGGTAGCTTAAGCATAGATCAAGGCTTCCATGGGCATTCCAAGGATCTTTCATTGATTAAGAAGCTTCAAGAAGGTATAAACTCCAAACCCTAGCTTTAGTTTTGAGTATTTAGGAATGGTTATGAGTAATATAGTATATGTGAAGTATGAAGCTTGTTTGTTTAGAGTTTGGGTTGGAGTGGTAGTGGTATGAATGTTGAATCTTGTTGATTTGTTAAAGGAATTAAGTATAGTTTAAGTTCATGATGAGAATAACATAAATTGGAAGAACTTGAGGTGTTGGGACTGTTGTAGTGTGTTTTGGATGAGTGTTGATTGTATGAATGAATTGGGATTGATTGGTGGTTGAATTAGAATGGTATAAAATTGGGAAATCGCGTAAACATAGCCGTCGTAATGTCCGATTTACTTTAGACTGCTTTTGTTCATAACATTAGGACCCGAGAACTCCCTGCTAGGTTTTGACCACTGCCATGTTTAGATAGTTCATGTTACGAGCTTCGTTTTGATATGTGGTTCGTTTGATTCCGATGTACGGTTTAGGAGAAACGGCCGTTTTAAGTAACGACTTTTCGCGAACGAATCATTACCCCTCGCCTTACTTCGAAACATAGGTTAAAGACATTAAAGGACTAATTGAAGTATGAAACAATTATGTTAAGTGTGTTAGGCAGTTGGTAAGACACTCGCGAAAGAATCGCCTTAAAACCCTTAATGGTTAATTTATTAAAAATGGTGGAGCCGAGAGTACTCGAGCGACTTAAGTGAATCGTTAAGCGCGAAAGCGAACGTTAGGACTCTAAATGGTTAAAGTCTAGTTTCTTAAGCGGCCGGGGTTTAATTCCGACTTATGTTGTTGTTCATAGGTTATCGGACCCACTCTAAGCTTAAGTCTATCCAGGAGCACTCAGACAAGTTTTCTACCCGTATAACTGTTGTTGTGATGTATATGTGTATATGCATGATCTTGCGATAAATGCATATTTGTTATTAGCAAATTCTTGCGATATATTGTAGCATGTGATATGATATATATGCATGCCTGTTTCATATTCTTGATTTATATATCTGTTGGTTCAAATACTTATAGTTGCATAATACCTATGCTAGAGATAAGCGGTATTTGAGTTTACCCTTAGTATAGGGGATAAAAAGGTGAACATATTTCTAAACCGGGAGTCGATGTTCCCGAGTATAATTTATATATTTTTATATATATATGGTTATAGTTTTCAAAACTATTAATCGAATAAGGTTTATTCGATAACTTTAAGTTTATTTTATTATTTGAATATTATTTGAATATTCATTCGAGGGCTTATGGCTCAGTTTATTTTATTATATGAATATTATTTATAATATTCATTCGAGGTATTATGACTCCGCTTATTATTTAATAATATTCTTTATTTTATTAAAGAATAATGTTCGATAATCAAACTTACTTTTGATTATTCAAATAAAGATATTACTTTCGTATAAGTATATTTTTGATTATTTACTATTCATTTCAAGTATAAGTTTTCCAACTTCTACCTCAATTATTCTTTATGAGAATATTATTTAAATAATAATATTCAGATATTTTCTAAATACATTGGGACTGATTTATTTTATTAAATCAGCATTGCTCCAACCACTCCTTAAAGTGTTTTCGAGTCTTCAAAATGATTTTTAAAAGTTAGAGCGGATCCCAAAACTCATTTTTATATTTATGATCTTCCTTTTTAAAGGGGATTTAAATACTCGCTCAAAACCAGAGGGATCCGGCTCTGTGGTGTATTTTATATTCGCAACAAGGTTGCAGTTTTGGTAAATGAATTGATTACTTACCCAACGTTCGGGAAGTAAGTCCATCTATCGAGTCGGCATAAGCAACATGGGCTCAGTGGGCGTCCATGATAGTGTAAGTGGCTCAGTGGGAGTCCATCAAATGCATAAGTGGCTGAGTGGCAGTCCAGCATAAGGTCCTATTGCGACCAGGGTGATGACCAGTGGGGAATTCGTCCATCTACTAGTAGAAAAGGTTACTTATTGGTATCTTTTCCTGATCAGCAAGATATCAAGTTTATGCCAAAATTCTTTCCTTTCCAAATTTATTGGATATTGCAATTCTGTTCATACTTTACATGACAGAGGTTTTCAGGAAACGTATGTATATATATAGGTGTATATATATATCGGGACTTAATGAAGTATATCATAACTTCATTTCCTTCAAAATATTTCAAAGATTGAATCTATTCAAGTCTTATCTTGTAGTCTCATCAGTGTGATGAACTTTTGAAACTAATTATAACTTGAACGGTGGTAGTTCAAGTAGTATTCGGAAAAGATATAAGTATATTGGAGTATCTTGTAACTTCATCTTTTAAACTTATATCTAGTAAATGATTATCTTATGCATATCAAAGACTTTCAGAAAAATGTTGAGACAAGGTTAGATATATGAGATCACCTTGCAACGATATTTTTATACAGTTATAAACTGGAACTTTGTGTATATTATACATGGAAGAGGACTTCCAAGATTTTGTAAAGTATATATGTATATATACTGAATATTTTGCGACTTCATCGTATTAAGATATCAAACTTGGTTCATTTCTTTTGACCAAGACTTTCATGAGTACTATGAGAAATCTCGCATATTGTAAATCATTATACATATTATTTTGGTGGGCTTGCTGCTCACCCTTGCTTTCTTCTTTCATCACAAAACAACAGATAGAAAAGATGAACAAGACCAAGCTTCCAATTCGCAAGCGGTTAGGATACGTTCCGCAGTTTTCTGGAAGCGTTGATGCCGCCGTAGCTGAGGTAGGAGCTACCAATAGGCTAGGCTTTCAACTTTTGATGTACCAGATTATGTATATTTATGAATTGTAATAATGGCAAAGAAATGAAAATTTATTCAGAAACCCTTTTAAGGTGTAATGGCATATAATTTTGGAATAAAATGACTTGTGATTATTTTTGGATATTCATCTCTGAGACTATAACCTGTGGTGTGTGTATTTATTGTGGGGTCACAGTACAGAGTAGTTGATTAATTATTAAGATTGGGTGTTATTAAGGGAAATGGAACTCGTGACAACCCGGATCCCCGACCCCGGATTTGGGGGTGTTACACTATACATTCAGGAACCTCTGAAGAAACTTAAGTTGAGTTTTGTTCGTTTTAACGAGGTTACGATTACTATCCGAGTTTCGTTTATGTCTTAAATCATTATACCACCATCAACAACCATCAAATCATCATCTCAACACTAACTCCTCTCAAGAACATCAAGTTCTTGAGGCAACAATCATCAACCTTAAAATTAATTAACTAAACATCAATATAATATCAAATCAATCATCAAAACCATACTTATATCCAAGATCCTTACTTTTCTTGAAACTTAAAACTCAAACAAAGTTTGGATGAAGGTTTATACCTTTCTTAGTAGCTTCGGAGGTTTGTTAGGGCGAAAACACTCACTAAAACTCACACAAGTATACGCGTTCGCAAGTAGTATAAGATATAGATCAGATTCGTTCTCACATAGACTGGTTTATGTTAAGTTCAATTTATGCACTTATACAACAATGGTATGGCTATCATTCAATGCTAAAACAATTAACAAATTGGGTTTTGATTAAACTAAGAGATTATACTAAATAGAATTAACTAAGAGAATTGAGGTTGAATTACTTATATGAGACAAACATGGGATTCTAACTTCATTACTACTTCATTCAAAGTCATTGTTCTTAACCTTAGTATGCAATGGTGAGGACACTAATCAGATAACATAAAACTAGTAAACACCAAATTTCGTTGTACGAATACCCTACTACCAGACATCCGCAAAAGAGATATAAGCTGAATATACACCAATTATGTTGAGACCCTATATGTTTATAGAATTTGTCAGCATAAAGGTTTAATGAACAAGTTATATATCATGATTACATAGGGCAAGGAAGATGGTTAAAATTACCTATGAAACATGCATAATAATTATACATGAACCTATGCTAGCATGGAAAGTTCTAAATCTCTATATTCACTTTCGCTTCAATAGAGATTAACATGCTATCTTATATGTTAACTACACACATAAGACGAATAAGCACAACCAATACTAGGATATCAATCAATTACCACACACCAAGATATTGAAATAAATTAACTATAGAAATCCATTTTGGGGAAAAAATAAGGGCGGGGCGGCCGTGCTGATTGCGGGGCGGCCGCGTTGTTTTGGCAGAAAGTCAGCACGGGCGCGCTTGTTTTGGGGGCGGTCGCGCCTGACTTCTGGACTTTTCTGCAGTTTCTTTTTTTGGCCATATCTTGAGTTCTACTCGTCAGAATTAGGCGATTCAACTACCCACGCGAAGATAACGAGATTATATACAACTTGAGAATGACATTGGCTTCCAATTCTTATCTCTTTTCAGCATATTTCCTTGAAAACCTCCTTTCTTCATTTAACTGATGCCTGGAATGAAATAACACAAAAACACATCAAAAATACCAACAACTTGAGTCCAAAACACCAACTTAAGCTTGTAATAAAGTGTTTCAAGTAGATATATATCTACCCATCACACCCCCAAACTTGAATCGATGCTTATCCTCAAGCATAAACAGACTCAAAACTACAAACAAACCTAATGCATGAATGCAACTACGTGAATACAACTAATTGATCCCCTCAAAATAGAGTTCGAATAAATCTCAAAAATTAACTCACAAACCAGAACGTGCGTGTGTGAATGCTTAACTGATATGCTCTCGAAACTAGATCAATAACCATAACTTATCTATCATCAAAATAATCACAAGTTTATAAACAGAATAGACGTTAAATGCAAAATGACTCACAACACCCCCTTTTTACTAGAGTTATACAAGGATTCACGCTATTATTGAACACATATCAACGACGCTTATTTGACCGTGCAATGAATGAGGTCCGAAAAGACTTATACAATAATACTCATGTAGCGAGCGTCAGGTTAGCGGATCCAAGACTATAAAAGCCTTAGGTCACTAGGCACAGTCCCCTAGAACTTAATAACTCGAGTATTAAAGAGCTCACTCTTGATCAATTATGCATAACACATTTTTTTTTCTTTCTTCCCTATTTTTTTTTCTTTTTTTTCTTTTCTTTTTCTCTTTTTTTTCAACAATTTCTGAATGAGTGTGTTTCGCTCCATCTCATTCAACCCTAGACTACTCATAAAAATATGAGCTGGCTACTAGCCATTTGACTTCTAGCCTTATTCACAACTAGCAATGAAATCCAAGTTTTTCTTCAAATAAAAAATCAATGTTTTACGCCATTACGAGAATATCACAAATTCTAAATATAACCAAGTGATTAAATCTCAACAACAAACAAGTATAATCATGATCTAGATCAAAAGCAATCCTATAAGACTTGTAAAATTTATTTGTTTCTAGCATGCAAATCAATTCATTAGACTTAAACAACCCTCTATTCATCATCACTACACTCATCAACATCAACCAATTAATCGAAAATAGCTCAACCTAAGGGATCATGTTATATGCATGCACATGCAACTATATGAACTCACATAAAAACACAAACAAAAATGTCCTAAATGAACAATTATGAAAAAATATGAATGAAATACACTAAACATGCTACATGAATCTATATGAATCTATATGGACACAAATAAACTAATCATTTCCTTATATTATCACCCGCAAACTTAAAATTTTCAATGTCCTCATTGAAGGTAATAATAAAGATTTCAAACATACCTAGTTGTCAGGAGGATCAGCCTCCTCGGGTGGAGGATCGGGTGGCCAATCAACCTCGACACCAATGTCTTGGGAAACAGTACCGAGAGCGTGTGTCAAATCTGCAGCAAAATGATAGTGAATGTCGTGCATGGCCTCCATACGCCTAGTCAATCGCCTATACTGCGCATCACCAACACCAGTCCTATCAACTGCCTGCTGCGCATGAGAAAAACCCTATGTATGCACTAGAGGATCCGTTCGGCCACCCTCTACATCATCAAAAATATATCACAAGCCCTTGTCATGGGGTACACCTAAGAATGCATAAATCAAGTGATCTGGTAGTATGTTAAGCTCAAGTGTGGAAACATCTTCAATAGACGGCTCGAGACGCTTTTGAGAAATTTTCAGCTCTGCTAACCCAAGAGAATCGAATGGCATATCTAACTTCCTCTTCCACGGAGATGCATTCAAAACTTGCAATTGCCCTGCCCCTTCTTCATCTTCACTATAAGATTCCCCTGTCAAGGCTCTCTCTAAGGTATCTGACTTTAGCAATTGCCCAAGCTCCGAATTTATGACAGATTCGACCCGCTCTACTTTAAAGCACTGCTATTTCTCTGTGGGTAACTTTATTGCCTTGAACACATTAAAAGTAACCTTATGATCTTGAACCTTCATCGTAAGCTCTCCTTTTTGCACATCGATCATAGTTTGGCTGGTAACCAAGAATGGTCTTCCCAAGATGATGGGAATCTTCTTATCTTCCTTGAAATCAAGAATTACAAAGTCAGCAGGGAAGATGAGTTTATGCACCTCGACCAAGACATCCTCCACTATACCTCGTGGATAAGCGATTGAACGATCAGCTAGTTGTAATGACATGTATGTCGGTTTCGAATCAGGTAGACCCAACTTCTTGAAGATAGACAAAGGCATCATATTGATGCTAGCTCCCAAATCACATAAACATTTGTCGAACGACAAGTTTCCAATAGTGCAAGGAATAGTGGAAATTCCAGGATCCTTAAGCTTCAGAGGCAAATTCTGCTCCAGAACTGCACTGCATTCCTCCGTAAGAGCAACGGTCTCTAAGTCATCGAGCTTCACTTTATGATAGATAATACATTTCATTAACTTCATATAGCTAGGCATATGTTCAAGAGCTTCAGCGAAAGGTATGTTGATGTGAAGTTTCTTGAATACCTCCAGAAACTTAGCAAATTGCTTATCCAACTTCTGCTTCTACAGCCTCTTAGGAAAAGGAGGTGGAGGATAGACAGGTTTCTCCCCTGTATTACCCTCAGGAGGAGTGTATTCCACAGTTTTCTTCTTTGATTCCACCTCGGCATCCTTCTGTACCACTTTTTTAGCTACAATCTCATTTTCTGAAACTTGAGATTTTTCAGGCTTTTTATCTTGCTGAATTTGGGGGTTTGTGACCTTTCTAGACCTCAAGATGATGGTGTTCACCTGTTCTTCAACTTCCCTCTTTCCTGGATTGACTTCTATATCACTAGGAAGCATTCCTGGTGGTCGATTCAATAAGGCATTAGCAATTTTCCCTATTTGGTCCTCCAAAGTCTTGATAGAAATAGCCTGGCTTTTGCATATAAGAGCCTATGTTAGGTCACATAAAACTGTAGAAGGGGGTTGAATACAGTGTTTATACAATCAAATCGATTTGAACACAAGTATGTAATAAAGATAAAGTATATTCAATAAACTCTGTTATAATATGAACTGTTGTTCTCTCTCAGTGATGAACAAATATCACTAAGAGCTGCTAGGTTACAATGAATAATGTTTCTCGATAATGATAACACATATAGTGTAAACCCTAAGTCTGTGTTTATAAAGTACACAGTTACAAGATATCTTCTAAGTGATATGAAATATATAATGTCTCATAAAATATATCAATCAGATATCTTCTACAAGTCTTCTAGTCTTCTAACTCTTTCCATGCATATCTTCTATTGTTTTAGTTCAGATCTTCTCCTGTAAATCAGCCGCATTCCTTATCTGAAAGTCTTCCCGCACTTAAGTACAATATGCATCTTCTGACGACTTAAGTTCTGATATTAAGTTCAGACTTCAGTAAGTCCTGATTTCAGTAAGTCCTGATATGTCCTGTTGTTAAGTTCTGAAAACTAAACATATATCAGATTAGACATGACATCTCAAATATATCTAACAATCTCCCCCAACTTATAAATTATGCAAAATATACAAGTTAATAGATTTGATGATGTCAGAAACATTTAAGTACAAATGCAAATAAGAGTTTAACTAGATAACTAACTACAACTTACAGTCCTTGTAGCTTTTACCAATCTCACTGAGTCAATCTGAATCCAAAGTGATTCTTGACAAAGTTTGATATCAGCTTTTCTTCTTTATTCCTCAGGACTTGAGCTATTGTAGTCTTGACTTGCTTCATCTCTTCATCTTGACTTCCAATCTGATAGATTACAGTCCTTAGTGCAGAGATATGGTTTCTTTCTAAACCATCATCAAGTCTAATTACCCTTGGATGAGAAGAATCTTCATTGTAGCACAGAAATTTCTCTTTCAAAATCACTTCAAGTTTAGCAGAATCCTTCTTCATTGGAATGTCACTTCCATCATCTTCAACTATGTTAGGAATGAATTCTATAACCATTGAACCAGAAATTCTTGCTTTATCTCTTATAGTCTTCAATATGAAATTTGACCATCTCCTGGTAATATCAGACTTTATCTCTAAAAGATAATGAAAGAATTGAAGTTATTTCAGGGATTTGTTCAACACATCTGATTCTGACATTTGATATGTCCTTCCATCTTCAAGAAATAGAATCAGATTTTCTTTGACATTATGCTTGTCATGAGCATCCAGTACCACTTGAACAGAGATAACTTTATCAAGGTGTTTCTGTGTAACATCTTCAAGAGGTATGTCGGTGAATAAGAATGGATCTCTTGTAAGCACTTCAACTCCTGTCTTGATCTTAGCTTCATCAGAACCTAGCCCTGCTCTGTCTCTTGCTTCTCTAGCTTTCAATCCAACAGTCATGAAATCAGATAACAATTGGCTTTTCTTTGGATCTGATGGTTTGACATTCTTCCATAGGAGTTTCTTTTTATCAGTAACTTTCATCTTGTCTAAATCAACTTGAGCACTATCAGAGGTTGATGTCTTGATGACTTTATCAGAATTTGCTGTTTCTTCTGTAACTTGCTGTTTCTCACTCTGAAACTTGAGCTTTGTCAAAGGTTGTCTTGGATTCCTTAGTTATCTTCCTTCTTTTCAGAGTTTGAACATCTTCATCTTCAACAGCATTATCATCAAATACTTGAACCATTTTGCACACTGGTTTCATCAGGATTTGAGGAATTTTCATCTCCTGTGGCTTTATTGGTTCATCAACTTTTTCTTTCCCTTTATCTTTGGGATCAATCTCAGTTTGTGATCTAGTCTTGGGCTTAGATGTCTCAGTATTTGATTTCTCCTTGATCACAATGCCTTTTACCTTAGGCCTTGGAGGTTTCTTTACAACAGAAGCTTTAGACTTTAGATTTATCTTTTCAGCTTTAAATCTAGCTTCTTCCTCCTTGAGACTTTCTAAATCCATTCCAGGATTATGTTTCAAAAATAATCTTCTAGCAATCTCTTCATCAAGTGTCTGAATCTTGGGATCCTTGTAGTAGACAGTAGTCTGCTTTCCCTTGAGCTTCAGAGTTTGCAAAAACTTCTGAGAGTCTTTACTTCCTCCTTGAATCAGAACATCAGAACTTGATATCAGATTTTGAGTATTAGTACTTGCTATCAGATTTTGAGTTTGAGCAGCTTCAGAACTTGTCTTCTTTTGAGTAGAAGATTTGCTTGCATCAGAAATTAGTTTCCTAGAAGAAACCTTGCTGCTTTGCCCTTGACCTTGACCCTTGCTAGGGTTTCCCTGGTCATCTTCATTATTATCCCTTTTCTTCACTATCTGAGTATTAGAGCATTTGGACTTAACTATCTTCTCCCCCTTTTTGGCATCATCAGGTAGTAGGAGAGAGAGAAAAAGTTCAACTAAAGATTGGATTTCATTAAGTTGAGCTTGTTGAGAGGCTTGATTCTGCAGGACCTCGGTAATTTGTGCCTATTGCTTCTCTTGTACCTTCTCAATAGCTTCAACCTTCTCATGTATAGGTCTGATAAGTATTGACTTGTCTAACTTGAGAGTCATATCTAGCTTTTCAGCTGACTCAAGAACTTTATCAACATTGGCATGAGTTTGAGAGTGTAGACCTTGAAGATTTTTAGTAGATAGAGCTGTGACTTTGAGTTGTGTCTTGAAATCAGAATTTATGAGCAACTCATCAGCTTTTCCAATATGGTCTATCAGTACTTTGGAGCTAGGAATGAAATTAGTTTCATTCTACTTCTTGGTCCATTCCACACCTCTATGAGTATCTTCCCAAGGAATAGGAGCATCCTGTTCAACAAACTTTTGGATTAATGCCTCCTTTCCAAGAATTGGAGCATTTACTGGAGCTGACTCTCCAGAACTTGCAGAAAATCCATCATCTTCTGACAACACAAGAGTGTGTGTAACAGAAGGAGAGTCTGTACCAGCTTCATCTAAATTTTGAGCATCAGAATTTATCTCCAGAATAGGAGTTATTGGTATCTCAGCCTGTAAGATAGGAGAATTGACAGTAGATGGCTGAGCTGCTGTTGGAGCTGCCAGATAAAGAACAGTAGGAATATTCAGATTATGAATATCTATATCAGAATTTGTGCCTTGTTCTTCAGTATTATCTGTAGCTTTGATTGGAGAGACAGGAGGTGTGAGCACTATGTCTGGAACAGTGTCTTGAGTTTGAATTGGGAATGGCAAAGCTTCAATTGCAATTTGCTTTGAGATCAGAGATTCCCGATCTCTTTCCTCAGCTTCTTCAGTGTCCTCAGATGGAGGCTTATCCATGTGCCTTCCTGCCCTCATTTTTCTTTAATCTCCTTGATAGAGAAGGAGTTGGCTTTGCAGCATCAGAACTTACAGTTCTCTTTCTCTTCAAAGTATTAGAACCCTCAGCTTCAGCATTTATCTGATGGGTTGACCCTTCAACTTCTATTTCTTTCTGAAAAACCACATTTTCAGCTTCCAATGTCACAGGTTCTGAGGCATGACCCTGTGCTTCTTCGTCATCTGATTCATCCCTTAGAATCATCCTTCTTCTCCTTGGTGGAGATTTAGGAACAAATTTTGATCTTTTAGGCTTTGAAGATGAAGGTCTGATGGTAGGTGCTGATGGTTGTTGTTGTGAGGATTGAGCTGGTTGGAAGTATGTTCTGATGGTAGGTTGAGTTGGTTGAGGTTGAGAGGTGGTTGGTTGTGTAGGTGTTGATGGAGGTTGGGATGGTTGGACATCAGGATATATGGTAGAATAGGTGATTGTGTCAGAGTTTACTAAAATCTGTTTGACTGATTGTGGAATTTGGAGGGGTCCCAAAACAGTTTTCTTATTATCAGTAGATAATAAGTCATTAAAAGCTCTTTTAGCAAGTTTAAATGGTTCAATTAACTCACTTGCTAGTTGGGGTGCATCAGAGCAACATAAACTGTAAATAAGCTGACAGAATCTAGCAAAATAGACTGTATTTTTATCTTCTGTCATCCTATCACCTATGAATCCTAAAACAACATTTGCATAATCAAAATGGGTTTGATTCAAGAGAGCATACCCGATTTATTGACTTAATAGGGGTATAGCATCAAAATTGGAGCACTTGTTGGAAAAGGCCTTGGTGATGCAGTCAAAGAAGAAACTCCATTCCCTCATGATGTGAAGTCTCTTCAATTGACCCAGCTTTACCAAAGACTTCTCATAACCCAGGTTGGCCATCATCTGTTGAAGAGCAGGCTCCTCAACTGTTGAACTGTAAACACAGTTTTCTGGCAAATGTAAAGCCCGTCTAACTGTAGCCAAATTCACCACATGATCATTCTCCCCTGTTGTGAAGATAATACTAGGCGACACATGTGCACCACCATCATCATACACACCACTCCTCCAGAACTCCAGCACTTGAGTTCCTGATATTGCTTCTGGTTGAGTCAGTGCATAGACTATTTCACTTCGAGACAAAAAGTCTTGGATGAAGTGAAGTTCTGATGGGGCTTTATCCTTGCTGAGAATAGCTAAGTAGTTGTTAGGAACAAACTTAGCTCCATTGAAAACAATGTCTTTTGGTGCCATTTCTGTAAGAAATAAGTGAGAAAATAGAGTGTAAACAAGGTGTTTGATAAAATGCCTGTAAGAAAATAGCTTCTAAGAATATTAGAGAGAGAGAGAGAGAGAGAGAGAGAGAGAATAAGAGAGATTAAGAATAAAAAAAGTAGGTAAAAGATTTGTAAAATCTTTTAACTCTCATATATATACTCTCTCCACTCAACAGCTCTTTTTGGAAGTAAAACAGACCCTTTACACCTGTCATCCAAAAAATAGTTAAAGCAATAGTTAGTGGGCATGAGAAATAAGCAGTAAATAATGTGCACATGTAGTGTTTCAAAACAAACACGTTTCCCATTAACCAAATGATTATGACTGTTTTTATCTCACTTAAATATATTCTGATAAAATATGACCGTTCAGTATTACCACAAATAAGTCAAGTAAATAAATAATGTCACGTAAGCATCAGAGTTTCCATCAGGATTTAATATCAGATGTTGATTATTATTAGATTTTAACGGTCATCAGAACATGGCTTCTGTACTCAAAAAGTGAATGTCTGTTTCTGTGATTCTTCATACAAATACTGTAATATATAATGGATGATGTCAAAGATTACTGATGCTGATAATGTCATTAACAATCAGTTATATAATAGATGATGTCAAAGAATACCTGATGCTGACAATGTCATTAGCAATCAGCTATATAATAGATGATGTCAAAGTTTACCGATGCTGACAATGTCATTAGCAATCAGTTATATAATAGATGATGTCAAAGATTACTGATGCTGACAATGTCATTAGCAATCAGTTAAGCTTGGGGCCAACCCTAAGTAAGTTGTGTTGTAACCTTAATCTGTAATTTATACTTGTAACACTTAATGTCTGTAAAATGTAAATAGAGCAGACTGGGGCATTTTTCCCTAAACAGTGTCAAGCCTAAGAATTCTATCTGGAAGAAGATCAAGAAGGTCATGCCTCAGAAGAATTATGAAGAAGCTTGGAGTTAAATAATTCTGTTTGGTGAAAAACATTCTAAGTCAAGATCTCTACAAGTCACATAATTAGTGTTATAGAGAAGTCATTCGAGAACTCAGAAAGACCTATCGAGAACTCAGGAATTGTCTATCGAGAACTCAGGAAATGCTATTGGAGATATCGATAAGTCAGATACCCATTCGAGAACTCAGAGATATCAACATGTATACATTCATTAGAGAACTCTGAGTTATCGATAAGCCAAAGTCCATTAGAGAACTCTGAGTTATCGATAAACCAAAATTTACTAGAGAACTCAGAGTTGTCGATAAGTCAAGTCAATAATGAAGTTTCAGAGATAGCGACAAGCCAACATGCCTATCGAGATGTCGAGTTCTCTACAACTTAATTGGAGATCTCGAAGTGAAGAAATTTCTCTAAGTACATAATTGCAGAATAGTTCAATATCCAAGGTTGTAAATCAACAAACAATTCACACAGCTGAATTGGCAAGTCTACAAAAAGCAGCTTGAGAGATGTGCAAGATTAATGGTAAAGATTAACTGACAAAGGAAGATTAAAGTGAACACGGGATGCTAAAGATATGCTAAGCCAGAAATGGAAGATCTGTTTTTCTATAAATAGAAATGACAAGTGACATTTTAGAAAAACTAATAACATGTCTTATTACACACTGTGTAAACCAGCAGTTAACTGAGTTATAAAGTTAACACTGGTCCTTAGTCAGAACACGGGATGCTAAAGATATGCTAAGTCAGAAATGGAAGATCTGTTTTTCTATAAATAGAAATGACAAGTGACAGTTTAGAAAAGCTAATAGCATGTCTTATTACACACTGTGTAAACCAGCAGTTAATTGAGTTATAAAGTTAACACTGGTCCTTAGTCTGTTGTAACAATCTAGATAGAAAATCTTGTATTCTCTCTCAGGAAAGAAGCTAAGTTCTAAACCAAGAAATTAGAGATTTTGTAGCAAAACACTGCTTGATTTTTAATATAAAATTAAGTGAGTTTTGAAGATCTTTGTTTTACATATTTGCATTGTTATTTATGTTTAACATCTATTCTACCAAATCATTGATAACAACCAACTGCTAAAGCCAAAGTCGATCAAAAAGTTAAAATTTAAGCCAAAACACATTCACCCCCCCCCTGTGTTGTATTCATATCTAACAAATACTGACTTGTTTCTTCAGAGTTTAAGCATCAGAACTTCCATCAGAACTTGTCCTCATAATTTATGCAAATGCACTTAACTGTTTGTCTGAAACAACTTAATCACCACAGTAATTTTCATTATTCATATGGAGTGAGAGTGTGTGTATTTAGAAAAATATCATATAAAGATTAAAGTCTGATAAACTCCAGTACATCTTAGAAATAAGGCATAACTAAGAAAAGTGCTTAAAATTTGTCATTAATAATGAAGTCTACTATGGAATAAATTTATGCAAGAATCCACCTCAACTGTCTGTGCTCATTTTATGCATCTTTTGTAATTCCTTTTACAGTGGCTTCTCAGTGTAAGTGAGTCACAACTGCTATCAGAATTTATGCTATTATCAGAGTATTTCTCCAGTAATCAGAGAATGTGAAAAGTCACCAAGAAAAATTTATTTGCTTTTCTAATGCATATTACTTAATACCAGCAATGCACTTGGGTCTTTCCTTCCACATATTTACTCTAGATCTCAAAGGAGTACCTGACTTCAATTTTCTTTTCTTCAAATAAGTGAGGCTTATCAAGCATGTGGTTCATCCTTAAGATTTACTGACATCAGAATTTGACAGATAAGAAGCAAGAATCTAGTTTGTGACGTAGTAATAAGATACACAGTAAATTTGACTAGGCTCAAAATCAGAATTTGCTTGTGTTAATGAATTTCCACATAAACAACTAATTCAAACATGGGATTTCTAGTATGTTAAAGACTACTAGGTCAGCATCTAGCATAGTAATCCTCATTGGATTGAATAGTCACAGAACATTCAAAACACTATCAGAGTATGTAGAATCACATCAGATAACAATCAGCATTTAATATATTACAATTTAAGCACAGATTACATAGAGATAAGATAATCTGTAAACACTGATCATAAAATCTGATGCATGAGAATAAAAACTAAGCAGGTTTTGAGAAAGAACCTGAAACCATTCCAAGTTCATTTACCAGTCTTGTAAAAGTAGCTTCACATAGTGGTTTTGTGAAGATATCTGCTAGTTGTTGATCTATTGGAACAAAATACAATTCCACTGTACCTTCCATCACATGTTCCCTTATGAAATGGTACCTAATGCTGATGTGCTTTGTCATTTAGTGTTGTACTGGATTACCTATCATAGCAATAACACTTTGATTATCACAGTAAATGGGTATTTTAGAAAATTCTAACCCATAGTCCAGTAGCTGATTCTTCATCCAAAGAATCTGTGCACAACAGCTTCCTGCAACAATATATTCAGCTTCTGCAGTTGATGTGGAAATTGATTTCTGTTTCTTGCTAAACCAAGCAACTAATCTGCCTCCAAGAAATTGGCAGCTTCCACTACTTCTTTTCCTATCTATTTTGCATCCTACAAAATCTGCATCTGAGTAACCTATTAGCTTAAATTCTGATTCTCTAGGATATCACAATCCTAGATCAGCTGTACCCTTGAGGTAATTGAAAATTCTTTTCACAGCTATTAGATGAGGTTCTCTTGGATCGGCCTGAAATCTTGCACAAAGACAGGTATCATACATGATAACAGGTCTACTTGCAGTTAAATAGAGTAAAGAGCCAATCATACCTCTGTAGTTAGTGATATCTACTGATGAACCAGTATCTTTATCTAACTTGGTTGCAGTGGCCATGGGAGTGGATGCAGTTGAACAGTCTTGTATTCCAAATTTCTTCAGTAAATTTCTGGTGTACTTGGATTGATTGATAAAAGTACCTTCTTCATTTTGCTTGACTTGAAGTCACAAAAAATAGCTAAGTTCTCCCATCATACTCATTTGATATCTTGACTGCATCAACTTTAGAAACCTTTTACAGAGTTTGGCATTTGTAGAACCAAATATGATATCATCAACATATATCTGTACCAAAAGTAAGTCATTTCCATGGTTGAGATAGAACAATGTTTTATCAATTGTGCATCTGTTAAATCCACTTTCTAGAAGAAATTGAGCTAAAGTCTCATACCATGCTCTTGGAGCTTGCTTAAGGCCATAAAGTTCTTTATCAAGTATATAGACATGATTAGGAAATTTTGGATCTACAAATCCTGGAGGTTATTCAACATATACCTCTTCTTCCAATTTTCCATTAAGAAAAGCCCTTTTCACATCCATTTGAAAGATTTTAAACTTTTTGTGAGCAGCATAAGCCAAAAAGATTCTTATGGCTTCCAATCTAGCAACTGGTGCAAATGTTTCATCATAAATAATACCCTCATGTTGAGAGTAGACTTTAGCAACCAACCTTGCTTTGTTTCTTGTAATTATGCCATCATTGTCAGTTTTGTTTCTGAACACCCATTTTGTGCCAATAATTGATCTGTTCTTTGGTCTTGGCACTAGGGTCCAAACTTTATTTCTTTCAAAGTCATTTAACTCTTCCTGCATTATTTGCACCCAATCAGCATCTTGAAGAGCTTCTTCCACTTTCTTTGGTTCAGTCTGAGATAGAAAAGAATGATAGAGACATTCATTTGATGTTGCAGTTCTAGTTCTAACACCTGCTTCATGATCTCCAATTATTAAGTCAGGTGTATGTGATTTGGTCCACTTTCGTACAGATGGAAGTTGATTTCTAGAACTGGATCCTCCCCCATGATCCATGCTGTCTCCATAAGCATTTTCTGATGCTCCCCCTGTAGTTATGCTCTCTGAGACTTCAGAATTTGAGTTGGATCCTTCAGGATTTGAAGAATCAGAGTTTCCACAATTATCAGAATTTGGCTCATCAGAACTTGATGAATCAGAGCTTGAAGAGCCAATGACAGGTTCTGATGCTTCTTGAGAGTCTTGAGTTGTGGTAGGATCTTCAACTTGCTCCCCCTGAACAGGTGCATTTTCCCTTGGAGTAGTTACCACAGTTTCAATGATATCAGAATTTAACCCGTCAGAACTTACAGGATCAGGATTTAAGCCATCAGAATTTACAGAATCAGAATTTAAATCTTTATTTTCAAATCTCAGATGATCATGATCATTGAAATCTTCAAGTCCAGTAATCTTCTTATCATCAAAAGATACATTGATAGATTCCATGACAACCCTTGTTCTTAAATTATAGACTCTGAAGGCTTTTGTGGAAAGTGGATATCCCACAAAAATTCCTTCATCAGCTTTTAGATCAAATTTTGACAGCTGTTCAGGATGAGTCTTAAGAACAAAACAATTACATCCAAATACATGAAAGTATTTCAGATTTGGCTTCTTTTTCTTCACCATCTCATATGGTATTTTTCCATGCTTGTTTATGAGTGTAGCATTTTGTGTAAAACAAGCAGTCTGCACAGCTTCAGCCCAAAAGTAGGTTGACAGCTTTGCTTCATCAAGCATAGTTCGTGTAGCTTCAATGAGAGTCCCGTTCTTTCTTTCTACAACTCCATTTTGCTGTTGAGTTCCAGGTGTAGAAAATTCCTGCTTAATTCCATGATCTTTGCAGAACTCTTCCATGATTGAATTCTTGAACTCGGTGCCATTATCACTTCTTATATTTTTGACAGAATCTTTGACCAATTTATCCAGCTGTCTGACATGATCAATTAGAGTAGATGTAGTTTCATTCTTCTTGTGCAAGAAATATACCCAAGTGTATCTTGTGAACTCATCCACTATAACCATAGCATATTTCTTCTTTGCAATTGACATGACATTGACTGGACCAAATAAATCAACATGCAGTAGGTGATAAGGCTCAAGAATTGAGGATTCAGTTTTGCTCTTGAATGAAGATTTTCTTTGTTTTGTCTTTTGACATGAATCACAAAGGCCATCAGGAGCAAATGCTGATTTTGGAAGTCCTCTCACAAGATCTTTCTTTACTAGCTCATTTATGTTGAAATTTAAATGAGAGAGTCTCTTGTGCCAATTCCAGCTTTCTTCAATTGATGCTCTACTCAACAGACAGATTGCAGAACCATCAGAACTTGTTGAAAGTATGGCTTCATATATGTTACCATGCCGGTAACCTTTCAGATCCACTTTGCCTGTAGAATTATTTACAACTTCACAGTGTTCTTCAAAGAAATCCACATGATAACCTCTGTCACAGATTTGACTCATACTTAGCAGATTGTGTTTAAGTCCTGAGACTAGAGCTACTGTTTCAATGATGATATTCCCAAGATTGATATTGCCATATCCCAGAGTTTTTCCCATGTTGCCATCTCCATAAGAAACTCCTGGGCCAGCTTTCTCCACAAAGTCTGATAGCAGGGCTTTATTTTCAGTCATATGTCCTGAACATCCACTGTCAAGAACTAGGATGTTTTTCCTGTTGCCCTACAATTATAAAGACCACTATTGGTTAGTTTTAAGGACCCAGACTTGCTTGGATCCTTTGGCCTTTTTAAGTTTGTTAGCATTTGCAGCGGATTTAATTTCAAGGTTTATGCTAACATGCTGTTTATCAAAATTTATATCAGACTTTGCATCAGACTTTACACTAGAAGGAATAATACTAACTTTCTTCAAAGAAGGTTTTTTTTATAATAATCATAGTACAAACTATGATATTCCTTACAAGTATAAATGTAATGCCATAAACTACCACAATGAAAACAAGGATTTTATGGTTTAAACCTAACAGACTGACTCTTAACTCCTGATTTAGGAGGTAAAGAGTTTATATCTTTATTTTTCCTACAAAAAGAAGCAAGATGGTTAGAGTTTCCACAGTTATAACATTTCTTTCTAGGAGCATTAGGAACAGGCATATAATTATTGCGTTTATTCACACCTTCCTTTCTATTCCTATTTTTCCTAGCTTCCTTTACCTTGTTCACATTTCTAATCTCTTTCAGCTTATGCTTAAGCTGCTTCTTTGTCATTAAGCCTATATTTACTTCAGCTGGTTTATCCTGTTTTAATTTGTCAGAAGTTGACTTTTCTTTGACTTTTGTCCTAGACTCTTTCATCTTTTCAGAATCAGACTTTACAGTTTTTGTTACAAACTTAACAGGATTTACCTTTGGCTTAGTAGTCTGTTTAACAACAATTGGATCAATTTGCACAGTTCCTTTCTCACTTTTATCATCTCCATAACCTAAGACCTCTTTCCAGTTTCCACTACTTAGTAAATTCTGAGTTGTTCTGCCTGAGTTAGTCCAAGTTATGATAATCTCTCTTTCCTTTTCTAAGTCAGCTTTTAGAGATTCATTCAATTTTAACACTTCATCTCTAACATACAAAGCATCATCTCTTTCTTTCTTAGTTTGATGAAGAAAAACTAGCTCCTTTTCTAAATAGTCATTTCTCTTTTTAAAAGCAAGATTTTCAGATGTTAATCTTTCACATGTTAAAGTCTGATCTCTATAACTAATGAACATGGTTTTTAGATATAATCTCAACTCAGTAATATCATCAGTATGTGTTAGGTCTCAATATGTTTGTAGAAGGGGGGTTGAATACAAACAATACCGTTTAATCGAATAAAATGCGGAATAAAAAAGTGAAACAAAATTCAAGTTAAATAAAACTATTAATAAACTTGAAAGGTGTTACAACAACGGTATCGTTTACAAGGGATTAATCTCAAATAAATTATTCCAAATCTAGAATAAATTCGACATGAACTTTTTCTATTTTTGTAATAAAAAGGATCAAATGCTAAATGCAATTTGAGATTAAGTTCTAGGGATTTTGATCCGCTAGATAGTTACACAAGAACAAGAAAAAGATTTCTAGTGGATTAGATTTAACAATGAATACTAGAAATAAATGATCTGTGAAAATTGCAATAAGTTCTCTAAAGTTTTCTTTTGTTCTGTGTTCTGCTGTGTTTGATATTCAATGCACTGCATCTGTTGAAAATCAGTTTCAGTTCTTTTATATTAAATCAATCCTTGATTTAACTGGTAAGACAATCCTTTTAGCTTAGCATGACAATCCTTTTAACTGGTAGGACTTTCGGTAGGACTATCCATTGAACTGATAGAACTTTCGGCAAGACAATCTAAATGAATTAGCATGACTTTCGGTATGACTATTGATTGTCATACCGATTGTCTTGCTAATATAAAAGATAGTCTTGCTGGATTAAAATAGATTTTAATCAAATAATAATTCTGAATTAATTAATCAATTAATTCAATTAATCAATAAATTAAACTTTGCAGATTTAATTTATTCTCTTAATTAAATTATATGACTTAATTAATCAATAGAGAATTAATACTAATCTTGAGCAGTAACCATTCTTCTGAAAATCTTCTGAAAATCACTGTCAATTATGAATCACTTCCACCACTTCAATGTTGACACTCGATGTACTGTCTGGTTCATGAGTGACTAACTTCCGTGACGTTTCTTCATGCCTTGACCTTGATACTCTTGATTTTTTTTAGACTAAATCCTTGTAATTAATTGATACCCTGACAAGATCTCTGTCACTTGATTAAATCCACAATCTTGATTTATATCACTGAGGCTTGATCAATTTCTTGAGCTTCTTCCAGTGGATTAAGTCCTCAAGTCTGTAGATGAACAATGTTACTTAATCCTTTGACATATGTTACTTTGAGAGATCTCTCTGACGATAGAACCACTATTTACTTGTTACATCCTTTTTTGAGTTGAGTTAAATCCTCGAATAAACAAATAGGCTATGACATATGCCTTTCAATCTCCCCCTATTTGTTTGTTAGACAATAACAACAAATACCTAGAGGATAACTCAACTAACAAATAAGAAAAAGATATAAACAGTTTTGCAAAGTAATTAGCAGAAAAGTTCTGGATTATAGTTAACATTTTCCAGATTCCAAAAGAAATTTACAAGTGAATACAAGATAGATGTTCCTCTAGACTGAACATATAACTACATTAGTCTATCTTGATTCATAAAGCCCTAATCATATTACATTAAGTTTTGAGCTAATTGAATTCAGTTGTCTTCTCTTCCGAATTCACCTTCTTCCAAATCTTGAAGCAATTCCTTGTCAAAGACACGATCCTTTTCAGAAGTGAAGCTGGCTGGTCTGACTGGTTGAACTCCAACTGACTTTAGCTTATTCTTGAACTGATTGTACCTTTTAATATTCTTTTCACAATAAGCTTGAATCAGATCAGCTGCTTGAGTTTTCAACATGGATGAATATCCAACAGTTCTTAAGTGATGTTTCATCCAGACAAGATGCTTAGCTGAGTAGTCTTTAAGAGATTGTGAATCGAGCTGGCAGATTTGAAGACAGTCAGACTTAAAGAATCTTACCTGATGAGGATTGTTGACCACTTGAGGACTAGCCTTGCTGGCAAACTCTTTGAGCCTTTCTCGAAGAACTTCATTCAATTCTGAGCTTCTTTTGACTTTGTTGAGAAGAACCCAAATCTCTGATAAAGAACGATTCTCATACAGATGAAGTGATACCTTGAAAGATCCTTCGCTCTGACAATATACAAATATGCTCATTTCATTTAGAGATCTGTCAAAGGCAGTTGTGATCCTTGAGACTTCAGTCTTTATAGCATTCATGTACACGTCATTGTTTGGATTAGAGATCTCCAGCTTGTCCAAAAGATGTAAAAACTGCCTATCATTGTTTGTGCTCAGCTGAGGCATATCAAGTACTCTCCTAGCTTCATCCCATTTTTCACCAATCTTCAGTCTGACATCTCTTCTCCTTTCTTTAGCTTTAATGTCATGAAGACGTTGCTTTTCAAGAGTTTCTGTTCGTTCAATATTTTTCCTCATATCAATGATCTGGGATACCTTTTTGAGTTTAGCTTCTTTTCTTTTCAACTCTGACTGCTGCTGCTGAAACTCTTTCTCAAAAACAGGATCCACTTGAGCTTCCTCTTCCCATTCTCCAAAATCACTTTCCTCCTCAGCTTCAAAGACACCATCTTTATCTTCCAAGACTGGTTCAGTGGGAATGTCAAAAATATCAAAGTCATCCTGTTCTCCACTATAGTAGACATCATCAGCCTTCCCTGTGCCTCCAGCAGAAGAATCTTTTTCTTTTCCCTTTCCACTTCTCCCTTTCTTCTCCCCCTTAGTTGAGGAATCCTCTACAAACTTTCCCTTAGATCCTCCATGACCTCCATCACCTCCAGAGCCTGAGCCTCCACCAGACGGCCCTTCAAAGAAAGTCCTTTGTTCTTCATTAGGGCAGTGAGAATTTTTTATCATGAAGTACAAGTGCTTCATCCCTTCATTGAGATGTTCCATGCCCGTCTCTATCTTCAGAATTCTGGAGGAATACAGTGAATGATTCATTTCAACCAAGTCTTCAAGAGAAGTCATCCTTGTATGGAGAGAGCAGAAGTTTGAAATGTCTTCAGCTGATAAAGTTGGAGATGCCTGTATTGAGTTAAGCTTTGGTACAACAGAGGTCTTCAAATCTGATATTTCAGTCCTGATGAGAGCCAGCTGATTATTGACAGAGGTGGAAGAAGAAGACCGTTCAACCACTTGTGCTTTGAATGATTGAGCCTCAGCCTGACTTTTTGCAAGTTGTTCTTTCAGTTCAACAATTTGAGCTAACAGATTTTCAGTGTTTGTGTCTGTGTGCGCGCTCACCTGAATATCTTTCCTGTTTGATTCACTCAACTCACGTGCTTGTGTATCTCTCAATATTATTGCTCGTGAGGAGTCTTCCTGATGCTGATCTTCTGTACCTGCATTTAAAATCACCCTAGCCTCTTCAAGAAAGGTCAGTGGTGGTGCAATGGGAATTCGCGAGTCCCGATCCTCAGTCAAACCTATCTTTTCATGTGAAATAGATGTCTAAATTGCTTCAGAAATAGATTCACTGAGTTGCCCTCCACTTTCTCCAGATAAATCTACGAGTGGAGAATCCCGTGAGGGAGCCAGAGGTGTTGGATCTGGGAGGGGAGAAA
Organism: Apium graveolens; assembly: GCF_009905375.1. NCBI lineage: Eukaryota > Viridiplantae > Streptophyta > Magnoliopsida > Apiales > Apiaceae > Apium > Apium graveolens. The sequence continues at coordinate 87,771 of NW_027417563.1, read as the reverse complement.
ATGACTCTATTAAAGGTGGCTTAGAGTCAGATTTTCCCTCAGAAGCATGTGACTGCTCTTCTGCCGTAACTATGGCAGGCACTGTAACTGACTCAATGTGCACTCCTCGCTCTGTGTCCTGAGTATCATCTATTGGTCTGTATGCTTCCATTGTGAGTAATAGAATTGTGCTTGACTCAGTACAGGATGCCATGGCCCTATGGCGAATTTCAATAGATTCATCATGTTGATAGAATGTCTCTAGTAACTGTTCACTGGCCATATCAAAGTCCATGTCCTGTTGGGAGGACAAGGATGGGCTTTCAGATGCCTCAGTAAATGTTCTTCTTTTCTTGGGAGGAGGCAGAGCTGAGGGTTCATTCACATCCACCAACATACTACTTCCTACTAACCTTCTAGGCAACATTTTAGACAGTGGGGGAGAGGTTGAGATAGGTTGTGACTCTGTGTTTGGCTCTATGACCTGGGATTGAAGCTGTGGTTCTACAACTTCATGGTCAGTCCTATCAACCACTGGGGGTCTTTCAACAGAAGTAGGAATAGTTTGAGTTTGAGGAATTATTACCTGCAGAGGAAGAGCATCTGATGTTTGAGCCTGGGTGGTTTGAACCACTGGAGGTTGAGCTTGCTGTTCATGACCGGGAAGATTGAAGATAGGTAAAGGAATGTAAGTGGCCATGAAAGCAGATACAAGTACTGGAACTTGCATGAATTTAAAGGTTGTGTCTTGGCGAGTGTAAATATTTTTGCTTACTAGAGGGGGTTCAGTTACTGAAGAGTTAGAAAAAAGAGCTTTATGCTCAGGTGAGAGAAGATGTTCTGCCATGAGCATGAGAAAACGAGCGTAGTAGCACGAAACCCTACGATTTGTAGAATGATCACGTAAAGCAGTAGTGAGACGTCTCAGAAGAATGGGTAAAAGTAGTTTGCCAAAATTGATCCTTTGATTGAAAACAACCGCAAGACCAATATACTGCAGAGTGGAAGTGATGTTGTGAAAGTTGGATTTAGTGCAGTTGGCAAATACTTTAGAAAGTGTATCGAAGAAAATGTCCCATTCAGAAACCAAATTGGATTTAGACAACTTGGTTAAGTTAATCACCCCCTGATAGTGAATAGCATGGAAAAAGTTTGAAATATCCTTTTCAGAGGGCAAATTACAGAAATTGTCCAATGGAAAATTTAACGCTCGATTGACGACTGTTTCATCAACTACATACTGTGTGTTTGCCACGGTGAATGAAAAAGATTTAAAATCATCGGCTACAGTAGAGGTTGTGCAAATCAGTCTGAGCAGATCGACATTTAAAATTACATTTGATTTAATAGCAGAGCTAACAATCGAATGGTCATTTAAAAATCTAATCCACGACTTAAATTTTTCCACATCACATTTATCTGGATTAAAATAACCAACAAGATTATGCGAGACAATTTAGAAATTGAGAGCCATTAAAAAATATAATAAAACACACACTTTCAGAATTTTAAGAGTAAAATTTAAAAAAAATTCGAATTAATTAAATTAATTTAATAATTCAAATTAAATCAATTATATCCGAAAAATTTAGAAAGTAATGTATCTCGTTAATGTTCTTAACTCACAATAACAGATCTGAAAAACGCACAAGACACAAAACAAAAAATAACTAAAAATACCCAAAAACAAACAAATACTGATTTTGAAGGGAACAAAAATGAAGTGAAATTTCAAAATAAAAATTGGGCAGCACTTCTGTATGTATATACGTGTATGTATATATAACAGGAGTGAAGTTTTGTTTGCTGAGTAAAAACTCGAGCAAGAAGTATCAATGGAGGTTTGTGATCGAATTGAGAGAGAGAAACAAAAGAGAGAAGAAACTGTTGGAATTTGAAAACTGAACTGAATGATTTTACAAAACAAAACAAAGAAAACGTTAAGTAGACAACTGGTATGACAATCGAGGAAAGTCATACCGATTGTCTTCCCGATTATCATACCAGGCAATCTGAGAAAATAAAAATAGTAATAATATAACTGGTATGACGATCTGATAGTCATACCGATTGTCATATCAGTACAAAATAAAAACAAATATTGATATAAATTTTATTACCGGCATGACAATCAGTAGTCATACCGATTGTCTTGCCAGTTATAAAATTAAACTGAATTAAAATTAAACACATATATGTACTGGAATGACTTTCAGCAAGACAATTTCAATTGTCTTGCCGATTGTCATTCTAGTATAAAATAAACTTATACACAGAATTAATACTGGAATGACTTTCAGCAAGACAATTGATTGTCTTGCCGATTGTCATTGCAGATATACGTATAAAAAAAACATACAAACACAGAATATATATTAACCAGTTATAGAAAACTGAAATAAAGACTGATATAAAATAATAAAAATAAATAATAATAAATAATAATTTTTTTTAGAGAATATTTACAAAATTAAAATATTTCAGAGATAATTATATTTTCAGTCCAAAAATAGATTTCTTTTGAATTTTAGCAAATAAAATTCATAGAAAAATATTTTTAGAGAAAATAAAATATTCTGAGACATTAAAATTAACAAGTTGAATAAATAAATAAGATAAGATAATAATAAAAATTATAAAGAAATAAGCAAGTATTATGGAAAATATGATAAAATAAATTTGCAAAAGAATTTTTCATTTATGAAAAATTCAATTGTAAATTCATTCAAGAACAGATTTCAGATATTAACAAGTTTAATCACTAAAGCTATTCAACATACCCAATTTACCAACTAATCTGGTAAATGTGGATTCATCAAGAGGTTTAGTGAAAATATCTGCTATTTGTTCTTCTGTTGGAACAAAAAATATTTCAACAGTACCATTCATGACGTGCTCTCTAATAAAATGATACCTGATGTCAATGTGCTTGGTCCTTGTATGCTGCACAGGGTTGTTGGTGATGGCTATTGCACTTGTATTGTCATAGAGAATAGGTATTTTGTTCAATACAGAGCCATAGTCCCGTAGCTGATTCCTAATCCACAAGATCTGAGCATAGCAGCTTCCAGCAATAATATATTCAGCCTCGGCCGTTGAATTGGAAACTGTTTGTTGTTTCTTGCTGTACCATGAGACTAGTCTGCTACCTAGGAATTGACAACTCCCTGAGGTGCTTTTTCTATCAACAACACTTTCTGCGTAATCTGAATCTGTATATCCAACAAGGTTAAAACCAGATTCTTTAGGGTACCAAATACCTAGATTTGGTGTTCCCTTAAGATATCTCAAGATTCGTTTAACAGCAACAAGATGAATATCTCTAGGATCCGCTTGGAACCTTACACATAAGCATGTAGCATACATAATATCTGCTCTACTTGCAGTAAGATAGAGTAACGAGCCAATCATACCTCCGTAGGTTGTGACATCTACCTTAATAGAGTTTTCACATGGTCCAAGATTGACAGCTGTAGATGACGGAGTCTTTGCTGATGCAGAATCCTCTAGATTGTACTTTTTGAGGAGTTCCTTTAGATACTTGGATTGACAAATAAAAGTTCCATCTAACCTTTGATTTACTTGTAATCCAAGAAAGAACTTTAGCTCTCCCATCATGCTCATTTCAAATTTGTTGTGCATTAACTTAGCAAATCTCTTACAGAGATTATCATTAGTAGACCCAAATATTATATCATCCGCATAGACTTGGACTAATATAGTATCATTCTTATGCTTTTTAGAAAAGAGAGTTTTGTCTATGACACCTCTAATAAAGCTATTTTAAATAAGAAATTCAGAGAGAGTGTCATACCATTTTCTCGGAGACTGTTTGAGTCCATAGATAGCCTTGAAAAGAAAGTAGACAAAATCCAAATGATCCGGATCTTCAAAACCAGGAGGTTGTTCTACATATACCTCTTCATCCAGCTTTCCATTCAGAAAGGCACTCTTGACATCCATTTGATAAACATTAAAGTTAGAGAATGCTGCAAATGCCAGAAATATCCTGATGGCCTCTAGTCTAGCCACTGGAGCATAGGTTTCATCATAATCAATGCCTTTAGCTACCAGTCTTGCTTTGTTTCTTGTAACCACACCATCTTCATCTAGTTTATTCCTGAATACCCACCGAGTACCAACCGCTTTCTTGTGTGTAGGTCTAGGTACCAGTTTCCAGACTTGTTGATGTTCAAACTGATTGAGTTCATCTTGCATAGCAATCACCCAATATGGATCAGTCAGTGCTTCCTCAATCTTCTTAGGTTCCATCTCAGAAAGAAATTCTGAAAACAGACACTCATTTTGAGTAGCACGTCTAGTTCTGACTCCAACATCTAGATCACCAATAATCAACTTAAAAGGATGAGCTTTATTCCAGACAGTCTGTCTTGGAAGATTTGATCTTGATGATTCGCCTTGAAATTCATTGGGATGTTGTGTCCTACTAGTTGATCCTTCAGCATCTCCCCCTGAGTTGTTGTCATGTTGACTTGAAGATTCTCCGTCAGTAGCAGTGGTATCTCCATTGTTGCCAAAGTTTCCATCACCATTACCTTGAGTATCATCATGATTAACAGGTTCTTCACCAGCAACAACCTCAGGTTCTTGATCATGTTCTGATTCTGAATCTGACATATCATCAAACTTCAGTTTCTCAGAAGGATCTTCAGTTTGGATACTAGGGAGTTTAGTATCATCAAATATAACATTGAAACTTTCAGTTACTTTATGTTGATCAATGATATACACCCTGTATGATCTTCTTCCATATCCAACAAAAATACCCTCATATGCCTTTGCCTCGAATTTACCACGATGATCATCTCCATCCTTGAGCACGAAGCATCTGGCACCAAATACATGAAAGTATTTGATAGAAGGTTTATGTTCATTCATAATCTCATAAGGAGTTTTCATGAAGTCTTTGTTGATTAGAGTTCGATACCGAGTATAACATGCAGTATTCACAGCTTCAGCCCAAAAGTACATTGGAAGACCTGATTCACTTAACATCGTTCTTGCAGCTTCAATCAATGTACGATTCTTCCTTTCTACCACTCTATTTTGCTGAGGGGTTCTAGGAGCTGAAAAATTGTCTGGTAATCCCTTTGTCTGTACAGAATCCATTGAGAAGTGAATTCTTGAATTCTGTTCCATTATCTGACCTTATTGCTCTAATAGGGACATTAGAATCTAACTCGATCAACTTGATATGATCAATCACAACTTGTGGTGTTTCATCCTTAGAGTGAAGGAATAAAACCCACGTATACTTGGAATAGTCATCAACTATCACAAGACAGTAACACTTCTTTGACATCGAAAGAACATTAACTGGTCCAAATAAATCCATGTGCAATAATTGCAAAACACCAGTTATGGAGGATGTGTCAGTGCCTCTGTGACTTGCTTTCTTTGACTTTCCTTTCTGGCAAGCCTCGCACAGTCCTTTTGGGGAGAATTCCAGCTGAGGCAGACCTCTGACCAATTCTCTTTTGACAAGAGAATTCATTGTTTTGAAATTGAGATGAGAAAGTCTCTTGTGCCATAGCCAACTCTCATCTAACGACGCCTTTGCATAAAAACAATTGACTTCAGGATTGCTTCCAGAGTTCATATCAGCTACGAACAGATTTCCTTTCCGGATTCCCATCAAGGAGGGTTTTTCATTTTTCTTGTGCAAAATCTGACACTTCAGCTTGTCGAATAAAACATTGTAGCCGTTATCACAGAACTGACTAATGCTAAGCAGATTGTGTTCAAGTCCTTGCACAACATACACATTTTCAATGATAACATTTCCAGCTAGCAAACAGCCATATCCCTCAGTTAAACCTTTGCTGTTATCTCCAAAGGTAACCACTGGGCCAGCTTTCTCAACTACATTTGATAGCAGGGCTCTATCTCCGGTTATATGTCTTGACGATCCGCTGTCAAGAATCCACACTACCGGTTGTACCTGTTTAATGCCCTGCAATATAAATGGATTAGACCTTCTTCGGAACCCAAGCTTGGTTGGGTCCGGCATACTTGTAAAATTGGCCTTTATCAGGCAGAACAACATTCTTAGCTTTAATGTTCTCAACTTTTTCAATGACTGGACATTTGACCTTGTAAACAGCCTTGACAAATTTCTGTTTAGGATTGGGCACAAATGTCTCCTTTCTAGCTTTAGGAGGACTAGCAGTCTTAGACCTATCATGCTTCCTATTATTCACATGCTGACGAGGAGTAGTCTTATCATTAGAAACATGCTTACCATTAAAATAAGCATACATCAAATTAAAAGCACAAGACATACAATCAGGAACACCACATGCTTTATGAGAGGGATTAACAATAGGCAACTTATGCATGGTAGACATGGCATTTGTGTTATCCAACTCTTGTGTGTCTGAGTTAGTCTCAGTTGTTTTCACAACTTTGACTGGAACCTTTGACACACTTGACTTGGAAATAGCTTTCTCATTAGCAAGATCTTCAGCACGGATTTCTTCTTGAATAATAAATGAGGTCTCATCAAATGGTTCAGCAATTGATTCTTTATAGAGGGGTTCATTAACACCCTTAAGCACATGTGGTACTTCCCTACCTTTAGCACAGACATGAGGAGGGGAGTTTATGCCTAATTTTCCAATAGCAACATTGTAATCATAACCTATTCCAGATGTTTGATTAACAGCTTACTTATTGTAAAACTCTTTGGACTTCGAACAAGAATTAAAGTAAGCTTTAACCTTAGCCTCAAGACCGGTGATCTTGTTTTTGAGAATAGTTTCGAGTTGTCTATAACAGTCAACTTTATTCTCTAGAAAAGATACTTGTTCTTTTAATTTATATTGATTAATGTGCACAAGTCGTAATTCATTGACCTCTTTCTCAAGGTCTTTGATTTGTTGATTTAACATTTCATTATCAAGACGAGCACAATCTAAGGAACCTCCTAGATGATAAACTAATTCAGCATCAGTAAATTTTACCTCTTTTCTTGACGATGAGGTGTTTGCATCACTAGCCATGAGAGCAAGATTCCCAACTTCTTCATCTTCACTGTCAGTATCATCCCAGCTTCTTCCCTTTGCCAGGTAAGCCCTTTCAGATTTACTCTTCTGATTAGAATCATAAGAGTTCTTCCTAACTTATTTTGGCTTCCTGCATTCTGTGGAAAAGTGTCGCAACTCATTGCAGTTGAAGCATCAAATGGTGCTTCGATCAACCATCCCTGTTTTGTACCCACCACTGCTGGTGTTAGAGGATGAAGATCCACCTTTCTGGAATCTGTTGTAGTTGGACTTGTACTTGAACTTGGGAATTTCTTGAATCTGACATTGGAGAATCTCTTGACAATCAGGGCCATTGACTCAGCTTCCAATTGCTCCAGTTCTTCCAAGGAATAAAAATCATCTCCTGATTGATTAGTGGTAGGAGGATCAAATTCTGTTACTATCACATTTTCTTTAACCTTGGAAGACTGTACCATTCTTTATGACTGTTGAGATTGTTGTTAATATTGTGGTTGTTGTTGTTGTTCTTCAGCTACTAGAGCAGTAGATGTGCTGACCACTCTTCCTTTCCCGTACACTTCCTTCTGCTGAATCTGCTCCAACTCATAGGTTTTTAACACACCATAGAGCCTTTCCAAAGAAATCTCACTCAGATCTCTTGCTTCTCTTATGGCAGTGATTCTATGTTCGAGATGAGTTGGCAGTGTTAAAAGGAACTTTTTGTTGACCTCCCTGATTGAATAGTATTTACCATTAATGTTCAGGTTGTTGATCAATGCATTGTACCTCTCAAACACATCAGTGATTCCTTCTCCTGGATTGGATTTAAAGTATTCATACTCAGAGGTTAGGATTTCTAACTTGTTCTCCCTAACTTCCTCTGTGCCTTCATTAATCACCTCAATAGTTTCCCAGATGTGTTTGGAATCTTTACAGTTCATCACATGTCTATTCATCAAGGGATCAAGGGATTCTACTAAAATTAATTGAAGGCTAGCATCCAGGGAGGCTTCTTCTTTTTCAGCAGGAGAAAAATCCTCAGGATTCTTTACATAAGTTCTAGCTTTGGTAATCACCACATCATCTTCTATTATCTCTGGTTCAATAACCATCGGAATTTTTGGACCCTTCTTTAACACTTCCAGATATTTGGTATTTGCAACTTGTAAAAACAATAGCATCTTCTTCTTCCACATAACATAATTTTCTTTATCGAATAGTGGAATTTTAACGGTTTCAACTTTTTGTGTAGTCATTATGAATTTTTGAGTAAATAAAAATTCAAGGAGTGAAAGAATCACAAGAGTCTAGGATCTTGATTTGTTCGTTAATCAGAAGGCTCTGATACCAATTGTTAGGTCTCAATATGTTTATAGAAGGTGGGTTGAATACAAACAATACCGTTTAATCGAATAAAATGCGGAATAAAAAAGTGAAACAAAATTCAAGTTAAATAAAACTATTATTAAACTTGAAAGGTGTTACAACAACGGTATCGTTTACAAGGGATTAATCTCAAATAAATTATTCCAAATCTAGAATAAATTCGACATGAACTTTTTCTATTTTTGTAATAAAAAGGATCAAATGCTAAATGCAATTTGAGATTAAGTTCTAGGGATTTTGATCCGCTAGATAGTTACACACGAACAAGAAAAAGATTTTTAGTGGATTAGATTTAACAATGAATACTAGAAATAAATTATCTGTGAAAATTGCAATAAGTTCTCTGCAGTTTTCTTTTGTTCTGTGTTCTGCTGTGTTTGATATTCAATGCACTGCATCAGTTGAAAATCATCTTCAGTTCTTTTATATTAAATCAATCCTTGATTTAACTGGTAAGACAATCTTTTTAGCTTAGCATGACAATCCTTTTAACTGGTAGGACTTTCGATAGGACTATCCATTGAACTGATATAACTTTCGGCAAGACAATCTAAATGGACTAGCATGACTTTCGGTATGACTATTGATTGTCATACCGATTGTCTTGCTAATACAAAAGATAGTCTTGCTGGATTAAAATAGATTTTAATCAAATAATAATTCTGAATTAATTAATCAATTAATTCAATTAATCAATAAATTAATCTTTACAGATTTAATTTATTCTCTTAATTAAATTATATAACTTAATTAATTAATAGAGAATTAATACTAATCTTGAGCAGTAACCATTCTTCTGAAAATCTTCTGAAAATCACTGTCAATTATGAATCACTTCCACCACTTCAGTATTGACACTCGATGTACTGTCTGGTTCATGAGTGACTAACTTCCGTGACGTTTCTTCATGCCTTGACCTTGATACTATTGATTTTCTTTAGACTAAATCCTTGTAATTAATTGATACCCTGACGAGATCTCTGTCACTTGATTAAATCCACAATCTTGATTTATATCACTAAGGCTTGATCAATTTCTTGAGCTTCTTCCAGTGAATTAAGTCCTCAAGTCTGTAGACGAACAATGTTACTTAATCCTTTGACATATGTTACTTTGAGAGATCTCTCTGACGATAGAACCACTATTTACTTGTTACATCCTTATTTGAGTTGAGTTAAATCCTCGAATAAACAAATAGGCTATGACATATGCCTTTCAGTATGAAAAGCATAAGTTGTTTGAGGTACCTTCAATTCAGCAGTTTAAGTACTCCTATCAGCATTTGCCATCAAGGCCTAGTTCACCTCATTTTCAGAATCTGAAGTGTCTGTCCATCTTTTCTTCTTTGTGACAAGTGCCTTGCCTTTGTCACTTTTTCCTTTCTTGCAGTCAAGAGATATCTGGCCTCTTTCACCACAATTGTAGCATTTGACATTTGAGTTGTCTCCTCTGTCAGACTTTCTGAATCCTTTCTTATCAGAACTTCCACCTTTCTTGGAAAACTTCTTGCCCTTTCTGAATTTCATGTAGGCTATCTTTATGATACCCTTCACCATAAGAGCACACAGTTGCATCATTTCTGCATCAATATCTATTCCAGGTAAACTTTCAGTTTCTGAAACATCATCATCAGAATATGATGACTCTGAATCAGACTTTATGATGAGAGTCTTTCCTTTGCCCCTCTTTGAGGCAACCACTTTAGGAGATTCCTCCTCAGCTTTAAGAGCAACTGTCCTTGACTTTCTTCCATGCCTCTTGTTCCTTTTATCCATCTCAAGTTCATAATTCTTGAACATACCATAAATTTCATCAAGAGTAGTTTCAGTAAGGTCATAGTTGTCTCTTATGGTAGTAGACTTCAAATCCCAATTTTCAAGAAGAGCTAAAAGGAATTTTAGATTTGAATCTTCAAGATCATATTCCTTGTCCACCAGTGACAGATTATTCAAGAGTTTGACAAACCTGTCATATAAGTCAGTTAATGACTCATCAGCTTTTGAGTCAAAGTGCTCATACTCTTGAGTGAGTATAATCCTCCTGTTCCTTTTGATTGCATCAGTTCCCTGGCATCTTGTCTCCAAAGCATCCCATATCGCCTTTGCAGTCTTTCATCCAATTACCGTGTTTGACATGACATTATCAATGGCACTATGCAGCAAATGCCTTACCCTTGTATCCTTGGCAATAGATGAGATGTCTTCAGCTGTGTAATCACCTTTCTCCTTTAGTATGGACTTTGCTGGTTGATCAGCAACTACAACAGAGAGCTTGGTAGGCTTATATGGTCCTTCATTAATCCTATCAAGGTATTCTGGATCTGTAGCTTCCAGAAACATAGCCATCTTCACTTTCCATATGGGATACTTAGAATGTCTCAGTATGGGAACCCTAATAGTCTCATATCGATTGTGGGTTTGAGTATTTTGAGTTTCTTGAGTTTTGGTGGGCTTAGTTGGGGTTTGTGTTTCTTCAGACATGATTGTTTGGATCTTTACTATATGTGAGTTAACAGAAAGGCTCTGATACCACTTGTCAGGTCATACAACACTGTAGAAGGGGGTTGAATACAGTGTTTATACAATCAAATCGATTTGAACACAAGTATGTAACAAAGATCAAGTATATTCAATAAACTCTGTTACAATATGAACTGTTGTTCTCTCTCAGTGATGAACAAATATCATTAAGAGCTGCTAGGTTACAATGAATAATATTTCTCGATAATGATAACACATATAGTGTAAACCCTAAGTCTGTGTTTATATAGTACACAGTAAAAAAGATATCTTCTAATTGATATAGAATATAATTCTGTCTCCTAAAATATATCAATCAGATATCTTCTAAAAGTCTTCTAGTCTTCTAACTCTTTCCATGCATATCTTCTATTGTTTTAGTTCAGATCTTCTCCTGTAAATCAACAGCATTCCTTATCTGAAAGTCTTCCCGCACTTAAGTACTGATATGCATCTTCTGACGACTTAAGTTCTGATATTAAGTTCTGACTTCAGTAAGTCCTGATTTCAGTAAGTCCTGATATGTGTTGTTGTTAAGTTCTGAAAACTAAACACAAATCAGATTAGACATGACATCTCAAATATATCTAACAGCCTGGTTTTTGCACATAAGCCTCAACTCCTCCAATTGAGATTTTTCATTTGAAGATAGACCTGCACCTCCATGAGTTTATTATTGAAGTTGGAGTTGTTATCTTGGTGCATATTGCGATTGTTGACAATCAGAAGGGTTGAATTGCTTTGTTGTATACTGCTGGAACGGTTGTTGCATAGCATTCAGATTATTGCTCCTGCTAAAGTTAGGATGATTCTAGTTGTCAGGATGATAAGTGTCTGGAACTGGTTAGTGTGATCTCTGAAAGTTGCTCACAAACTGAGTTGATTCGCTAGATATAGCGCATTGCTCTATCGCATGCGAACCTGCACACAACTCACAAACACTGGTTATCTGATTAACACCATAATTAGCCAGAGAATCGATCTTCATAGACAACGCTTTTAGTTGAGCAGTGATAGCCGTAACTGTATCCACTTCCAGAACTCCTGCTACCTTGCCCTATGGCAATCTCTGGGTTGGATACTGATATTCATTCACAGCCAACATCTCAATTAGAGCATAAGTTTCCTCATAGCTCTTTTCCCATAATGCTCCACCTGATGCTGCATCGAGCATGGGTCTAGACTGTGCTCCCAAACTATTGTAAAAACAATTGATGATCATCCAATCAGGCATGCCATGATAAGGACACTTCCTAAGCATTTCCTTGTAGCGCTCCCAAGCTTCACATAAAGTTTCTCCCGATTGCTGCGCAAATTGAGTAAGAGCATTCCTGGGTGTAGCTATCTTCTCCATAGGGAAGAATTTAGTAAGAAACTTCTGAGCAAGATCCTTCCAAGTAGTGATAGAACCAGCTGGTAGAGAGTGTAACCAGCTCTTAGCTTTATCCCTCAGAGAGAATGGGACAAGCCTAAGCTTTATAGCCTCTTCAGAAATATTATTGAACTTGAAGGTGTCACATATCTCGATGAAATCCCTAATATGCATATTAGGATCTTCCGTTGGAGAACCCCCAAACTGGATTGAATTCTATACTATCTGAATTATGGCAGGCTTGATCTCAAAGGTATTAGCTGCGATCGTTGGCCTGACAATGCTAGATTGAATGTCATTGATCTTGGGTTGAGAAAAATCCATCAACGCTTTCGGATTTGCTGCTGGATCTCCCATTATAATGAGTACTTGAAATACAACAAGTAAACCGTGAAAGTAAAAGAGTCCGAGTCAGTGAACTTTAACGACCACTGATGACAAGCACATAAACTAAAAATTAACACCGAGTCCCCGGCAGCGGCGCCAAAAGCTTGTTAGGGCGAAAACATTCGCTAAAATTCACACAAGTATACACGCTCGCAAGTAGTATAAGATATAGATCAGATTCGTTTCCACAGAGACTGGTTTAGGTTAAGTTTAATTTATGCACTTATGCAACAACGGTATACCTATTATTCAATGTTAAGACAATTAATAAATTGGGTTTTGATTAAACTAAGAGATTATACCAAATAGCATTAACTAAGAGAACTGAGGTTAAATTACTTATATGAGACAAATATGGGATTCTAACTTCATTACTACTTCATTCAAAGTCATTGTTCTTAACCTTAGCATGCAATGGTGATGACACTAATCAGATAACACGAAACTAGTAAATGCCAACTTTCGTTATACGAATATCCTACTACCAGACATCCACAAAAGAGATAGAAGCTGAATAGACACCAATTATGTTGAGACCCTATATGTCTATAGAATTTGACAACATAATGGTTTAATGAACAAGTTATCTATCATGATTACATAGGAAAAGTAAGATGGTTAAAATTACCTACGAATCATGCATAATAATTATACATGAATCTATGCTAGCATGACAAGTATTAAATCTCTATATTCACTTTCGCTTCATTAGAGATTAACACGCTATCTTATATGGTATCTACACACATAAGACGAATAAGCACAACCAATACTAGGATATCAATCAATCACCACACACCAAGATATTGAAACAAATTAACTATAGAAATCCATAAGTAAATCCGTTAGAACTCCACGATAACGATTAGTTCATAACCGAACTCATCGTCACCATGGGTTCCAATAAAAACATGATAATAAACAATATAAGAGTATTAGGGTTCAAAGACAAATAAAAAATGAGCATCCAAGTATCAACTATATTAATAAAAACAAAAGTCTTCTTCTCTGTAGCCGTCTCGTGCTCTCTAGGTCTTCTTATTGCTCTCGCATCGTTCCTTGTTGTTAAAAACGTCTTTTTATTGATATATATAGGCTCCAGGATGACCAGGACCCTTAATATCTTCAATTTCTACTAAAATCAGGATTCTGGGACAAAAATTGGGGCAGGGCGGCTACGCTGATTGTGGGGCGGCCGTGCTGTTTTGGCAGAAAGTCAGCGTGGGTGCGCTGGTTTTGGGGGCGGCCGCGCCTGAAATCTGGACTTTTCTGCAGTTTCTTCTTTTGCCGTATCTTGAGTTCTACTCATCAGAATTAGGCGATTCAACTACCCACGCGAAGCTAATGAGATTCTATACAACTTGAGAATGGACTTGGCTTCCAATTCTTAGCTCTTTTCAAAATATTTCCTTGCAAATCTCCTTTCTTCATTTAACTGATGCCTGAAATGCAATAACACAAAAACACATCAAAAATACCAACAACTTGAGCCCAAAACACCAACTTAAGCTTGTAATGAAGTGTTTCAAGTAGATATAAAATCCACTCATCAAGATTCTCTTCTTTATGGTTGAACCTTGGGAGGGATTGGTTGTGCTTAAGGATCCTAAATCATGCCATGAAAATTAAAAAAAAAAGCAAAAAGAGATTTTCGGATTTATTATTCACCACCAATTTTGAGCAAGGATTTGACTATGCTATACTAATCCAATGGCCATGAAATTTTGAATGTACCTTGTACATGATATGAGGAAGCTTTGGTTAAAATTGGTAATTTTTGAATGAGTAGAACATGAGATATGAATTTTTCTTTCCATGGTGTTCTTGAAATCAACATTGTGTTTTGAAGAGAAAGAGAGAGAGAGAGTTTTGTTGCTTCTTGGAAATGCTTCTCTTGGAATATTTGTGAGATTTGATTTAGTATATATCCTAGTACTATAAAATCCATGAATATCTTGGCTAGCATCCTAGGTTTGCAAGCTATTCTACTTAATTTAGACTTTAGGTTTACAATTACTAGACTTTAGGTTATCATTTCTTATCTAGCTAGGTTACTATTTGGTTACTTGACCATGGTTAGTTTCTTACTCTAGTTAGCTTGTATAGTTAGCTTGGTTTGATACGTTTATTTATTCGTTTACGCATTCGCTCGGTCGCTTATTCGTTTTCGTAATAAATTCTCATAAACGGTTCACGGTGTAAATTCATTCTTATACGTTCTTTACGTTTTAAAGTATCATACTCGGATATGAATTTGTAGAATTTTAAATTTGTAATTATATTGTGATTCTCGTAATCCTTGATGGTTCATAGATACGGTCGTTTTTCAAAGTTCTCTTTCTTCGAAAACTAATAGCGTTTACATACACTCGTTTGGTACGTATAATCACAATATCAACTCGGAATCTTAAATTAAAAACTTGTATATGGTGTGGTCGCAAATTTTTTTATTAAACTGCAAGGTTACTATTCATAAAGGTCTTTTACCGATGTCAAAAATTTGGGTTTTTTACAATCTTAGTTCAATTCGCATGATATATCAACTAAATCTTAATAGTTATATTTAGTTTACTTTAATTTAATTTAGCTAGAAGTAAAAAATTAGAATAATACAAAACTCGATATGAATTGAAATATAAATTGATAGAAGAAGTTGAATTTAATATAAATTATACTGATATAGAATTTGATATAAAATTGAATTGAAATTGGTAAAGCCATGGAGGAAGTTGACTTCAATATCAATTAGAATTAGAATTGATTGACCCAATAATTAGAATTAGAATAATTTAAGTAAGGGTAATTAAGTAATTTCAGCAAGTACCGACCGACCGACTACCAAAATTTTAATGTTTCGTCTATTATAATATAGTATAGATGTTTTCATTCGTTTTTAATTATATTTTTATATTTTCATACCTTTTTATTGGATTTCAAAAACATTAAAATTTTAAATTACTTTTTTTTAAATTCAAGTATGGGCCTTATTTCAATAATTTTTAATATTTTAGGGTTCAATAATCCACTTTTTGGATTTAGAAATATTAAAAAATGAATAATTTTTTTTATAATTTAACAATTTATAACGTTTTAGAATTCACCAATCCACTTTTGAGTTTAGAAATATTAAAAAATAATTAATAAAAGATACACTGATTCAGGGTTTAGAATTTAGGGGCCTAAACCCTAATTTAATATAAAGGCCCTAAACTCTAAAAATCAAACTCTAATTATTTATCGTTTTTAATATTTTAGGTTTTTCCGATTCTCAATTTGAATTTTAAAAATATTAAAATATTTATAGATATAAACAAAATACAAACAAAATATCACTTAGAATAACGTGTTAAGTTCGAAAACATAATATTATCTAATAGTTTTTATAAAAAAAAAACGAGAATTACTTTTGCGTTTCTTTTCAAAACAAGACATGAGATGTCGTTTTGTCGCAAGAAAACAAAAAAAGGTTAAAAAAGGAACAGGCACTTCCGTTTAAATGTTAAAAATTAAAAATTAAGTTTGAAAACAAAAAATGGAATTCTAAATTAGAGAAATGAAACACGCACCCCGTTTTGAAGTGACAATTAGGATCATAATTTTAAAAAATGATATTAACAACCATTTATCCCATAAAATGATGAAAACCTGATTGATCACATAACTCGTAATTTCCTCTGTTATTCAAGTGCTTTCACTGCCACGATTCTCCTCCCAAAACTAAACTTTTGAGAAATGGAGCTATATTCCTGAATTGGATTCAAAAAAATGTTTGTCACAAAAATTATGAAAGAAAAATAGTATTCTCATGAATTGGATTCATAAATTTCCTGTCACAAAGATTATGATGCAGAATAATGCTTTCATGAAATGGTGCCAACTTCAGTGTTTTTTTTAAGAAGTTGCTGATATCTTCGACCATATAACAAACCTTAAATCATTTTAAATATTTGAAGAAATTTAACCTTTTTTTCTGCTTGTCGTCACGTGGACATGCAAAAACACATTTATTAAAAAGTACTTGCCGAAACTTCAAACTTTTGTCTCCGCATGTCATGTTTGACTAGAACTGTTCGCGAACAAGTTCGAATTCGATTCGTTAAGGGCTCAGTTTGGCTCGTTAAGGGTTTGAATTCGAGTTCGAACACAAAAATTTGTTCAGTAAGAAAACGAGTTCGAACCGAGTGTCTGGCATGTTCAGCTCGAGCTGGGATCGAAAAAAATTCAAAAAAAATTTTCAATTTTTATATATTTGATTATAATGAATTTTGTTCAGATTTTTGATAAGCATTTCTCAATTATTGAACCATATGAATGTCAAGATATATATTTGTAATTAGAAAAAAAATTAGATATTAAAATAATTTTTTTAATTTGATATTTTAAAAATTAACAAGTGATTTGACTAATACTTGTAATTATTATTTATTCTCAGATTGATGTTTCGATTTTTTTAAAATTATTTATAAATGATCCAACCGTACGAATGTCAAAATCTATATATTTAAGTGATATGACAAAAATTTTAGAAAAAAATATTTTTTTTGGTTTTTATTTTAACAGTCAACCGGTGTTTTGACCTATACATGTACTAGTGTCATGTCTCTTATTAATGTTTTGATTTTTTTTTAAATATTAATAAATGATCTACGGATATTAAGATCTATATATTTTAGTGATATGGAAATTGTAAATAAATTTTGTTTGTTATTTTGACAAATTGGTTTGAACAGTATTTATAACTAGTGTTTAGTCTCATATTAATATTTCAATTTTTTTTAAAAAAATATGAATGATCCAATAGTACGAATGTTAAGATGTACATATTTTAATGGTATGACAAAAATTTTAGAAAAAAATAAATATATTTGGTTTATTATTTTAACAATCAACATGTGTTTTGACCAGTACTTGTAACCAGTATAAAGTCTCATATTAATGTTTTGATTATAAAATATTTATAAATGATCTAACCATACGGATGTTAAAATCTATATATTTAAGTGATATGACAAAATTTTTAGAAAAAATAAATAAATTTTGTTTGCTATTTTGACAATCAACCAATGGTTTGAATAGTACTTGTAACTAGTGTTTAGTCTCGTGTTAATATTTTATTTTTTAAAAAAATATTTATGAATGGTTCAACAGTACGAAAGTTAAGATCTATATATTTCAGTGGTATGACAAAAAATTTAGAAAAAAATAAATAAATGTATTTAGTTTGTTATTTTAACAGTCAATCGGTGTTTTGACATGCTTGTAATTAGTGTTAAGTCTCGTATTAATGTTTTGATTTTTTTAAAAATATTTATAAATTATCCAACCGTATGAATGTTAAGATCTTATATATTTTAATGATATGACAAAATATTTAGAAAAAAAATATTCTGTTTGTTATTTTGATAATCAACCAATGGTTTGAATAGTACTTGTAACTAATGTTTAATCTCTTATCAATATTTTAATTTTTTAAAAACATATTTATGAATGATTCAACCGTACGGATGTTATAAATCAAATTAATATTAGACTAACTATAATTCGTATCCTATTGATGTGACCTAAAAATTAAATTTTAATTAAAACATAAATATTATTTTTTTTAAAAATACACATAGAATTATAAATAAAATTATATCGTTCAATCAGTAATATTGTCTTTTTCAAATATATTTTATAGAATTATTGTTAATTCGATTAACTAATCAGCATGCTAAAATAATATTTTTTTAATGTCCCAACATAATTAAGACATTATATTTTTACCCTCGATAAATTAATAATTTCAAAATAATAACATTTCCCTCCTTACCAATGATATCACTTTAAATAAGTTTAAATATTCTAAAAGTTATGAACATATACATCTAATAATATAATTATTATGAATTCTTATCATCTAAAGTTTTAAATGAACAAAATTCAAAATTGAATTCAAAATTTTTAAAAAAAATTATATAATATTAAAAAAATTATGTGTGATCTGTGCATCGAACGAGTTTTAAGCTAGTAATTATAAATTCAATCATCTTTGATGATTTTTATTATATAAAATCTTTATCAATTAAATGAATATTAATTATTTTTATTTTCATTATTTTATATAAATTATATTTCTTATTATACTTTTGAATTAGTCGATTATTGATAGGAACACAAAGAGGCCACCTCACTTTGTAATCAATGAAAAACTCTTATGCTTACTCTATAGGTGATCTGATCTTTTTAGCATCAAGGTTTCCCTCAATCAATAATACAATCAAAATGTATCTTCTATCTAACTATGGTCAAGTTAAATATGTTATTCCCGTAATAAAATAATCAAGTAATTGGAGAAGTGACAGTTACACTCTTTTTACAGTTTTGAAGTACGGACAGAAAAATTAAAGTACTTAAATTTAAGTAACAAAAGGATTTCAAAACTTCCAAGTGGTTTGATTTGATTTGCCACATGAGACATATATGTTGAAGAATTTTTATGTGATATTTTGGTAAATACACAAGTACAATTTTTAATGTATTATTTGTAAGTATAAACCCTAACAACTCTAACAATGCACTTCAGTTTTTCACTTATAATGTTACATTAGGTTTTTATACAACAAGTTATATTTTTGAGGTACTACAAATTAGAACAATAATTTAGGTCCACCAAAGATGCTTATCTATTCTTGTGACTCGTTCAAATTAGATAGATTTGTCTTTAACAACATTTTTTGTATATTATTCAATTTACTTGTATGAAAATAAACTTTTCTTCTTTTTTGAGATTTTCAAGTAAAAGTGAATTCTTGTCTTAGTTTCTAGATTCATCTGAGATCTTTAATCAACCCATATGATTTATTATATTTGTCGTTTATGCATTGATAAGTTACCGTCAATGAATAACTTGTTACAAAATTCTATCTATTGAAAGTAATGATATGAGCATTCATTGATATATCGTAGTTAGGCGTTTATATTACTTTATTTTTCATCTGTCGATGCTTTAGGTTCTATATGTTGATAATCATTTAACTTGTGCATAATTGCATGGCATAAAATATTCACAATTCACCGACCTATCAAACAAATTCATTGATAGTTAAAATTACTTATCCATTGATCAACAAACATCAACTACTAATCTATGATCAAGTGAATTTGTTACAAATAAACTTATCCATTGATAAACTTTCCTACTGAAGAGAATTAAATTAAATATTATACGTTGACATGCTACAATTTGACTTCAACAAAATCATCAAAACATATAATTTCTAATAAGAGCATTAATCGGAAGCACATCAATTTTTGCCTTCTTTGCAGCAACTGAGTTCTCTGTGTCTTTTTTTACCTTGTTTTGACTTAAAGTCTCCAGTATCAAAATCATAGTCCACATGTGGAGCAACCTTAACCAGCAATTCACTAAATAATATTGTGTTTCAACTGGCATTTGAACCTTCAACATCTTGTGATCCATTTGGAAGCTTATGTCGTGGAGACTTAGGATTGTCTAACTACGGATTCGCAAGTTCGCACTCAAGTTCTTGATTCATTTCAAATTTTAGGTTAGGATCAAAATTTGTTCGGATTGTAAATTTTGAATCGGGCTGAGTGGCATGAAATTCTTATCAAATTAATTAAAACTTAAAATATAAAATTAAATTTTAAAAAATCAGGTTTCATAAAATGTAATCAAATCGGAGAGGATCAATATCTCGAATCATATCAGATCTAATTGCAGTCTCATGTAAAAAATATTAATTAATATATATAAATTACTGAGATACGTCAATTAAATAGATAGCGTATAAAGTATTACCAATTGAGTCCTTCAAGTCGTCCATCTCGATCTTCACGGAGCACTTTCTTCATTGTTTAGTATAAACATTAAATAAAAATATCAATTGCTATCAATGTAGATCTATAAGTGAATTTCACAATATAAACGCCCGTAAAAATTAAAAACCACTTTTACTAAATCACCTTCTCGAATTTGATGATAGATTTTGGGGAGAAAATTTGTTTTAAACTAGGTTTAAATTTTTTAAAATATTATTAAAAATCTAGCGTTGAATGAAATATGTTTCGCAACTTGTTTTTAAAAAATGAAAAAGAGCTAAAGTGTTTAGATCTCAATTTGAGATTTGTTTCGCGACAAGTGGTTAAGTTCTAATTTCATATATTTAGACTTTAGTATTATCTCAGAGGGGTAATTCTTAGCTTTCGAATCATTTGAGGTCTTAGTTCGTGAACAAATTAATAATCATACAAAATTCAAAATTTTGATTGTCAAAATTATAATTATACAATATATCTATATATTCTTAATGACTACTCCTTAATTTACCCATTTTTTAAATGGGTACCCATAACCCATATTAAGTATAAAATCACTAGATCCATGGATATATCCACAAAATTTACCCAATGGGTAAATAAATTTACCCATGACCCATATTAAGTATAAAATCTATATATCCATGGATATATCCATATAAGTTTACCCATTGGTTTACCCATCAAAACAATAAACATGGAAATTTTTTGAATTTTAAAATTTAAACATCTTATCTAAGGAAAGATTTGCATGATTTTCTCACATCTGTTACAACACTAATTCAATGATAATTATTGATTTCCTTATTCTCTCTCATCAATATATTCCTAATGTATACTAGAACTAGCTTTTTTATTTTTTTCAAATTCTGGATACTATCCAAACCCATGAATACTATCCATTCACTTTTACCACTATTTTTACATGTAAACATGGACTATCCATTTTATAAAAGGGTTATGGATTTTTTTACCCGGTATAATATGGACTATCCACAAAATTTATGGATCTTATACACCAATCTTCAACGTAATTCTAGCACCCCATCTTAACTATCAAAATTTGAACTCAGTTTTGCAGCCGATAGGCTTTTATCACGCTCATCACACAGATTTGAATTACTAGACATCAGTTATCCGCACAAACACGGTAACCATCACATGTTGATTCATCTGTGTCTATTATGCCTTTTATCAGATAAAACCTAATTTTTGAATGATTCTCTATTCATACAATCGTGTCCTTTTTTCCTTCTTTTTTCTTTCATTTTCTTTCAGCGAATTTTTATTATTTATGTGTTCATATATTTGTATGTGTATAAGATATTTGTTGTCTACAAATATTTGTTTGTTTGTTTCATTGAATTTACAGGATGTGAAACGAGGATGTCTTATAAAGATTTCTGATGGAGATAATTTACCAGATACAAATTCTAACGGATTGTGGGTATTTAATGCTTCTAAAATCCGTATTTCCATAACATATATGTGAATCCAATATTATCTTCTTAGATTATTTTCAGCATTCGAGCTTCTCAAGTATATTATGAACCTATCACACCTCATGTATTGAGTTTTGATTTGGATTTATTTTTTTGAGTACAGACAAATATTATACACCCATAAAGTATGCTCGATTTAGATAAATTATTGCTGGTATATGCGAATTATAAGTCATAAACTAAACATAAATTTCAGCTTAATTCTATTCTGAGTATGCTCACATTTCGATTTTCATCATATGACTGGATTGCGATGTGTATATACATATTGTATTTACATTACTACTTGCGTAATACAGGTGAAGAAGTTCGAGAATGTGGAGTCCACTTCTTGAAAATGAAAGTATCCCTATTCCGATGATGGATACAGGTACTATATTGATGATGAAGTATCGTTTATTTGCTAAATCTAATACATGTATATGTTCTTTAGCACTTAACAATATTTTAACTTTTATAGCATCCTCTATTTGTTTTCATTCCTTATTATTTTTCTTTCGATTGTGACTCTCTAATTTTACAATTTACTACTTTGGTTTGTTAACTTTTGTATATTGAACAGAAAATTCATATAATTTCAGATATTTAAACTATTATCATCTTTCAATTCACGTTTAGTACTCTATATATAAGCACACATGGGCAGATGCCAAAAAACATATAGCAATATAGTACATTAGAGGCTTCCTCTCATGCTGTATTACATTAGAGTCTTATATGTACAATTTCTCTCTTATGTAGTTCCATGTGCAGACACCAATAGTGCAATACAGGTTTGTAAATAAATTGATGCACAATTGGCTATAATTTATATCTAATGAAGAAACTAACCATATGTGAAACCCCTCTCATATTTTATAATTTTGATGGTCTTTGTATCCAGGAAAAAATAGCATCGATGGTAACCAACAAAGCTATCTCACACCACAGCAAAAGGAGACTTAGTGTCGTTAATCTGTCTGGTATGCTATTGAGCTACAATAAAAAAATTATAATATGTTTATGTCACTTAAAATTAATTAATAAATTCTATGATTACCGTATATCCATTTTATGTGTGATTGTGTGTTAAGAACTATAAAAATGGTAAATATATCAAGCATATACACCCGTGTACACTGACACTATGTACCGACTTGCTGTGATCATGTTTGTTATGATGACCTTTTAATGCAGAACAAATTAACACTGATGGTAACCAACAAAGCTATCTCACACAATCGCAGAGATGACTTAGTTCCTTTACTATGTCTGGTATGTTCTAGAGTTGTAATTAAACTTAAATTTAGTAGTGAGTATGTAATTTTAAATTTACAATTTATGATTTTTCCTAATCCGTCTATGTGATATTGTTCAGGTCTAACCAATCACACTCTTTTGTAGCAAGTAACTTTAAACATAAAACTACAAACTACATTAATAAACAATCTTAATAGACAAATTATTAAGATTACCCAATATTTTCTGTTCAATTGTGTTATTTGCAGCCTCTACATTTGTCCAATTCAATCTACTAATCGATGGTTCGGGTTAGTGTTGTAATTATTTTTAATCTATATTTGAATTTTTCCTTTTAATCATTATGGTCCTATGTTGAATTGTGTTATTTTTTATTTTTCAAGTAAGGTGTTGTCAATTAATGCTAATCATTTTGGATTTAGTTTTAAGAAGTAATTAATGTTTCGTGTTTATGGTGTTTCTTGGCACTATACATTGAATCTGAACTGGACTGAATTGCTTAGAGTGTGGATGTTAACTTTATGGGTGAATTTTGAGCAGAGAATACAACTAAAGATATTGTTCCAACCGAAGAACTTACACATGGAAATGATGATCATACCCGTTCTGAGGTGGTTTCTCAGACTCAAGGATTGCCTGTTCAGAGATAACAATTTAACGTTTCCCTCTACTTGAGAAAGCTTTAATAAACAATTAAAATAGCCCTTTTTGTTTCCTAATGTAAATCTATATCTTATGAAATGAATGTAGATGATAAGATGGAATACCTCGATTTTGTATGGCATTGTCAAGCAATTTGAACGCAACAAAATCTAAGCAGCTGCACCTGAAAAGAGGTAAAAACAGAAAACAGTATTTTAATTTAGCAATGAAAAAAAAGCACTGTTCTAATCACTTTCAGTGTATATGCACATACGTAGTGATATACATATGTGTATATATATTAGGCATATTAGATTTGATATAGATTTTGGTTGTTGATTTGGGGATAATTTTTGCAATTGTAGGATAGTTATTGTAATGCATTGTGATTGAAACAGAGATGAACTGAAAACTTTCTCGAAAGAAGTGGCTCATTTTGGAAATATTTATTCTTGAAACAGTTAAATACAGATGAAGCTGAGACCATTGGAGTTGCAATCTTAAAGTCTCGAGGTTTCTTATTCATACTGGTATTGGATAGCGGCAGAGGCATTTATTGGATTTATTCTCATACTTAACATCGGCTACACGTCAGCACTTATATATCTCAATCGTGAGTTTTTTAGTTTGATCTTAATTTAAATAGTTAATTGTTATTAGCAATTATGGCTTTTGATTTTGGTATTTTATTATGGTTCCATTCCAGCTCATGTTTTTGCTGCAATAGCATATAATTTTATGCGTTAATGAAAGCGTGAAAGATTTATTAAAAAAAATCCTAACTAAAAATGTTTATTGTTAGTTGTACGAGTTATTCGTCCTAATTTTATTAATGTCCGGTCATGTGAACTCAAAATTTCATTAAATTAGATTGACGCCACAGAGTTAGGACACTTTTATCTACTTTTCAATAATTTCATTAACATTATATTTGCATATATTTTTAAATTCAATTTGAATTCAAAAACTAAAAATCTACGGGAGATTCAGCTTGCTTGATCCTCCTGCTTTCTCTTACACTTCTGGTGTACCCAACGAAGCCATGTCGAAGAGGCGGAGAGAAATGCACAACCAGGGTTTGTTGCACAAAAGAAAGCCTTTTTTGAAGCTCATTAGTCTCATTACAAAAGAATTGTTGCTACTAAGAAGAAAGCAGTTTTACACTGTTTATAAGTAGAACATTAGTAATAAATATCATGTTCTGCACTATTTATCCGTTGGTGATCCATCATAGCTAGATTGTATTGAGATATGTACGCCATATCCTAAAGTGAAATATTTATTTTTTACAAATTCGGGAAAATTATGATGAATCTAAATTATGAGGATTATGGAAAGGTGTTTAACCTACATTGATCATGGTAGGTAAAAAGTATCACTAATATATATTACTCAATGATTGATGATTGCTCTCACCAGGACATGCAGATCAATCCTTTCTTGCAGTTTGTGCTTTATGAAACCTTATTGAAGAATTTAAAGAAAAAGTGTTCTCTGAGCAAAAATGCTAGAAAATGGGTAACTTCATTGGAGGCAAGTAACATTATAAACTTCTGTTGGACTGTCAATTAGGTATTGAGACTGTTTTATCATTCTAATACTCCAGTTACTGCAACTATTGAACATATTACTTGCTATTTTGCTTGGGGATTTCACTAAATTTAAAAAGAAGCCTCCAATGGCAAATATATGAGTTTGAAATGAATAATCATGAAGATATAGAATCAGAACCTCAAAATTTGTTCTAAGAAGGCTCCAACTTAAAAGAGAATCCATTGGATCTTTTCATCATGTTAAACATACCAGTTATTTTATCACCTGGAAATTCAGGTTCTCAGGTAGGTACAATAACTAACATAGCTCCCTGGAAATTCACCATTAGAGCCAGCACTGTAGATCGCGAGTTTCCTACTTATGTTACTCTTGGCAACAAAATCCACTTCAAGGTTAGTTTTTGAACTAACCTCATATGTTTCACTCATACCAATGTAACTATTTTTCTGGATATAAGTATTGTAGTTAAAACTGAACATGTGCATATTTTTCTAGAATATAAGGTATGTATGTATGACACCCTTAATTAACCCGGCTTGAATTTTCTTTGAAGATGTATCTCATAAATATAACTTTCTGTTTTCAGGGACAAAGTTTATCTAAAGCATTGCCAAACAATTTTATCCATTTATTAACTCTAAAGGTGCTAAAGCTGCAAATGCCACTCTACAAGACGCGTAAGAAAACAAATAAGCTACTAATATATCTTTACAAATACTATATGTGTAATGAATTAAATCAACTAACAATGACAAACTCAATGTTGGGTCAATCCTGTTGTTTAAATTTTGCAGTAAGCTTTTTAATCTGTTGCTCTAAATTATGAGCAAAGTAGCTACACAATTTGATAAGTTCCTGAATGTTTCCGCCACCTTCTCTTGATGCATATGCCTACACATATAATATATGGAGATATAAAAAGGGTTACTGCAGTAAAGTAAAAGTCCATTACCGCTTGCAAGTTAAAAAAATCTACATTCTGTAACTAAGAATCACATTATAACACAATGTTGTGAGAAGAGATGATGATGTAGGATAGATTCTAAAGTACTGCCAATTCTATCTATCTGATTGATAAATATTAAAGAAAAACCCTTCTTTGCACATACTTCCACTGCACATAATATGCATTGTGTGAGTGTTCTAATGGGAATATTCAACAAATCATGTATACTACTTCCTATACAAATAAAATTTATAAAAAAAATTGAGTGAAACCTTACAAATGGTGGAAAAGGTTTATGGGCAAGAGTCTTGGCCACTCTAAGGATTTTTAATGTGATGTCCTTAAATAACTAATCAGTTAGTTGGTTGCTCAGTAAGTTGGTTGCAGTGCTAGATTAGTAAGTTGGTTGCTCAGTAGCCTTCATACTATGAAATGTACTTGGTTTCTATGTTTCAGGAGGATATAATTAAAAAGATGACTTCACCTTGCCATTGTTAGTATGATTACATTTTAATAATTTGACCTCATTTAAGCACAAAAAATTTAAGAAATGAATTAAGATGTAGATAAGTATTGCGTCCTTTAGATTTTCCTGCAGAAGGTTTGGAGGATTTCCTAGCTAATGGTTATAATGACAGAAGTATCTCCAGACCCGCCTTGATACAGTGTTAGTCTACTACAAAAAGATATTCATGTAGAGAAAATCTCTTTCACTATATTAGACTGGACAAAATATAATGTCATAAAAATAATTTATGGATTACATACTTTTCTTTGACTTCTGATGACTAATTAAAACGAGGATGATACATTAGAGTTTGTGAGGGAAAGTGATTTACTACTACATGCAGGAAAGACACAACCCTTAGTGACACATATCAACATGATTTATGGAATAAAGGACTTCTATTAGAAAATTCGGCTGCCCAGGTTGTTCTATTCACGTTCAATTCTTTCAACCTCTCATGGTAACTCTATGGTGACAATGTTGGTGATGCAGTAATCTTTGGTGCAACAGAGAATCCTAAGTTTGGTTCATAGTGGATCAAAGATGGAAAGATAGTAGGTGCATTCATGGATGGTGGTTGTCAAAGAACAAGGCTATCACCAAGGTGGCCAAGGTGCAACCAACAGCTGACAATCTGGATGTGTTGACAAAGGAAGACCTCATGTTTGCTTTGAAGATCTAAAATTAAATATTTCAACAGTGGGAACACGTTTACTAAAATTTATTTTTTTGTCCTTCGTTTTCAATATTTTACACACTATTTGCTTTTTAGATGTCTTTCGGATAAAGTATTTATTCTGATTGATTTGTGCAAGTGACAAGTACAAGTAGTTTAAGTCAGTTTATGCTGTTAATTTTATTTTGTACTAGATCTAAGACTTCGGTTGGGTCAAATGGGTGCTCCGGATGAGAATATATATTGAACTTGATAGTTGCTCTCAATGTTGATGTTCTGCAGGGGTAGATATCGAGGAAGATTTTTTTCATGGGAGAGTCATTTTTCTTGAAGGCAGTACTTTTTTAATAGGAGGGTGATTTTTCTTAAAGGTGGTACTATTTTCACATGTGATGATCAGCTAGAGGAGATGGACTAATTTCAAGTATGGAAACAAGTCTTTCCCCGTATTATTAAATCGTTGAGCGACTTGGCTCCATTAGCTATATAGGGTAGTAATGTATGTGTACGGTGGTGCAGTATGGAATGGTAGTTGATTATTTTTAGTTTTGTGGATCTTAATTTATGCTATGTAGCTTTTGGTTTTGAGGTAGTCGACGGATTTAAGTGTGGCTATGAGGTATAAACATGAGCTCATATTCCCTCTTGATCAATATCATGTCCGGTTTATAAAAAAAAACCTTTATACTAATACAACATATCTGTACTTAAATGTATTTTTGGAGTAATATTCATTTCATTAAATATATAAGTATAAAATATTGACTATAAAAATAGTGTTTATTTTAATTATGAATTAATGAGCTAAGGAAGGATACAAGTTAGATTGTTGATTCATATATCTCATAAATTTATTCTAAAATATATAAAATAATTAATTATTAAAATTAAAATGATAATGAATAATTACTATTAGACAATACTGATAAAATGTGGAAAGTACACAATGAAAGAAATAAGTGAGTTCAGAGCCTCTAACAAGGGAGTTTACTTTATTGTAAAAATTAGAGACTGTTTGAAGATTATTCAATATGTACAAATAAAATTTTTGAAGTATTAGTTTTTACATTTAATCTTTTAATATGTGCATGATTGCTGAAATTTATGTCATTTTTATCATATCTAAATTAATTTATTATGTTACCTTTTTAGAAACCAAAACACTTGAAACTTAAAATTATTAGATTTGTTACTGACATTATAATTTTAAATTTCGATAATTTAAAAGATGGGCAGATTTACAAAAGAGGTATTACATGCATGTTTTGCTTCTAAAGTAAAATTTTATCTTATACTTTTAAAGATGGAAAATATAATCTGTTAAGAAATGCGGCATTTTGTCAATTTTATTAAATAATTTGAGATAAATGAATAAATAATAAAATACCATTTTATGAAAATATCTACTTTTGAATAATTATTCATGACGATACTTCCTTACTTCTCACCATTCCTAATTTTAATTTAGGAATGAATACATGATTTTAAATTTTTAAAAATAATTTAGGAATGAACCGATAAATAAATTTTTATTGTATCACTAAACAATTTAAAAATAATTTAATTTAATTACGTAATAAATCAAATGAGATATGTTGAAAATATTTGAATTTTACATAATTATTAGAATAAATTTAAAATTATTAGAAAAATATTGATTAACAATTTTGTAATAAAAATATATTACATAATTTAACAAAATTATAAAAAAATAAGGATTTGGCATTTTTTATAAGCAAAACTCTGACATTTTTTAAAATACAATGAAAATTATATGAGCTGTGGACGAATTTAACTGTTTGCGGGAAAACAAAATCCTTTCTATGAATCAATAATTTTTTTATTGTATCACTAAATAATATAAAACTAATTTAATTTAATTACGAAAAAAATCAAATGAAATATGTTAAAAATATTTGAATTTTGCATAATTCTTAGAATAAATTTTAAGTTATATGAGTTGTGGACCGAATGTTGTGTTAGCGGAGAAAAAAATAGTGATTACTAATTTTATAATTATAATATATTACATCATTTTTGAATATAATACATAAATTTTTACAACTTTAAAAGTTAAGACTTTGGCATTTTTCATAATATAGTTAAAATTATATAAGTTATGGACAAATTTTTGTGTTAGCAGACAAAAAAAAATATTTACTGGGTTTTTTTAAAAAGTATTTAATTTAAAAAAATATATACTCAGTTTTGTTGTACAAATTATTAAAATATTGACTACTAAAAACACAAAAGAGAAATGTTAAATATGAGTTAAGACACTTTTAATTGGTTAAAATGTGAGAGAAAGAAATCTAAAATAAAATACTGAGATTTAACGTTAAACTATAATATCAATTTTATATTTCAAAATAAAACGAAACCTAAATAACTGTAATAAATAAATTAAATAATACTAGAAGATAACCATTTATGTTATAAAAATTACAAATTTCGAGAAAAAAATTTAAAATTGAAGAAATTTATAGTACGCGTAGTGCTGACAAAAAATTCCTAGTAAACACAAAGATGATTTAAGTTTTACAATTTTGCCAATTTTATATTATAATTTTAGAAGTTTCCTTTCACGACTAATGAAGACCAATAATTATAAAAGTAGGGGAATCATTAAATAAATTTCATATTTTACTATCTAAAACACTGTTCTTAATTTTTTGCTAATCTATTGTTGTTTGGCCAAATAAACTACTCTTAATCCTCCCAGATTAACGCTGGCAAAGTCATTAAATAATATTGCAACTCGTTATCAAGTACATGTATATCCAAATTCCAAACTCAACTGTATGAGTTTATTTTTACTGGACTTTGTTATCCGACTGATTTCCGTCTTCAAAAACCTTGATCTACACAAGTATATTTACTAGCTCTATGTCCTTGCGATTCTCGAATTAATTTATAATTTATGTTTTACCTAATTTTTTAAGTATTTTGTGTTCTTCAAAAAATTTGTTATTGTAATTTTAATATTAAAATATTTTATTAGAATCAATTTTTGCTATTGTATTTTATTGAACATTTAGTTTTATATTTATTTAACTATGGTTTTTTGTTTTTTGTTTTTATTACTTCATCTAATGATTAAGTTTTGGCCACCAGATACGAGAATTTATAATTATCATAAATAAGTTAATAATATTATTTTCATTAGTATTAATTTGAATTTATTTACTTTACTTGTTTTATTCATGAAATTTATGAATTGGCGTAAAGTATACAAATAAAAATTTAATCATATATGATATAATAAATTTATTAAGTGAATATGTATGAATTTAATAATTTCAAAATTAGTTAAATATGAAATTTTAAGCAAAACACAATACGAAAACTAAAATAAAAAAATTAATAACATAAGTTTTAGCAACTAAATAGAGTTAGAGATGTCGTTTTAAATATTTTGAATTTCAGTTAACTTTGTCTATTTTTTTATATTAAAAACTTTTATTAGAAAATATATGGGTAATTTTTGGTGTGTCCAATTAAATTTGAATTCTTCAATTATAAGAAAACTAATTTTTGTGTTATGTTTGCTTCTTTTTATATTTTTACTTAGTGTTTGTTTTGTGATTTTTTTATTTGTACCTTTTCCGTTTTACAACTCCACTACATTTGAAATGGTCACGTTAAATTGTTTCTTGTACTGTTGTTTGTTTTTCATTACACAACAAAGACTATACTAATATGAGGAATTTACAGTCTTGACCTTATGATCATACCATATAAGGTACCACCTAAACTCCCTTACACTAATTATATTATACTAACTTAAACTTTGTACATGCAAGGATGAACAATTTTTTTAAATATTTATAATTTTTTAAAAACATTATTTTGAATTAAATTCTTAATTTTTTTTAATTTTTTTATATTTTTTTTATAAATAATATGACCTCATGATATTTATATTAATACAAATATATGTTCATAATTTTTTTAGAATAATTTAACCTAATTAAGATAATAGTCTTGATACCGGGGGAAAATAATATTATTATAGCGATTTTATAGTTTTTTTAGAGTAAAAATACAATATCTCCATTATGTTTAAACCTTAACAAAAATATTATTTTAGAGAGGTTATTACTTAATCGATAAACTATAAAAACCTTTTGAAAAAAGACAATAATACTGATTCAACAATACAGTTGTATTTATCATTTCATGTGTGTTTTAATAATAATAATAATAATAATAATAATAATAATATTTAGTTAAAAGTTAATATTTTATTCATATCAATAAGATACGAATTATAGTTAATCTGATATTAACTTGATTTATCCCGTATGGGTTTACATTATTTTATGTTAGTCTAATACCCACTACGACCAAATCCAACTAATTATTTTTAGTCTAATTATTTATGTCTGAATTAATAAAATAATTTTATTTTAGTTTAGAGAGTTACTATATATTATTTTGTTTTAGTTCGTCGAATTATATTTTTTTAATTTTGTGTCATTTTGGATCAATTGTGTATTTTTTTTATGTTAGATGACTAATCTATATTATTTTGTTTATCATAATTGTATTATATAGTTTTTTTCCGGATCAGTAATATCTAATATTTTGTCTTAACCCGACAGTTACATTTAGTTTGCTTAAATTAATTTTTGTTCGAAATATTAATTACAATAATATAGAACTAAATATGAAATATAATTTAAAAATGGAAAAAGAACTTGACTTTAATATTAATTAATAATGATATAGAGTTCGATATGAAATATAATTTATATTGTTAGAGGATGTTGACTATAATTTCAATTAGAATTGAAATTGACTGATCCATCGACTAACTAAATTAGAATTAAAATAATTTACTAAGAGTAATTGTTTTTGTTGGTCAAATTGTATTTTTATTTTAGTTTTGTGTTAGTCTAAATCAATTGTATAATATTTTTTTATTCTGGAAAAATAAAATATATAATTTTTCATTAGTATAATTTTTAGGAGAACCGATATTATTATTATTTTATCTTAACCCAAGTCACATTATATCAACTAAATAGTCACATTATATCAACTAAATCTAAATAATTATATTTAGTTTGCTTAAATTTAATTTAGCTCGAAGTAAGAAATTAGAATAATATGGAACTTGATATGAATTAAAATTTAAATTGGTTACAGAAGTTGAATTTAATGTAAATTATAATGATATAGAGTTAGATATAAAATATAATTAAAATTGGTAAAGTAACAGCGGAATTTGACTTCAATATCAATTAGAATTAAAATTGATGGACCCAATAATATCAATTAGAATTAGAATTGATCGACCCAATAATTAGAATTAGAATAATTAAGTAAGAGTAATTAAATAATTTCAGCTAGTACGAAACGAATTTTAATGTATTTTAAAAGATCTGGTGGACTATTGGTGGGAGAAGCAACAATATCCGTGGAAGGAGGAGGTTGTCCGAGGTTAGTTCAATGTATCGGGTGTTTTTAAAACTGATTATTCCGTTAAAAAATAATTATTGTACTGGTGAAGAAGTAGAAGCATATTCGGACATGATTTGATATTAGGATATTAATCTTAATCGTTTAATATTTGGATATTGTTTAATAGGCAAGGATAGTTAAGCAATTTCAGCAAGTACCGACCGATCAATTACCAAACTTTTAATGTTTATAGATTATTTTAGCATGTTGATTACTTAATCGATTAAAAGTAATTCTATAAAAGATATTTGAAAAATACAATATTACTGATTGAACGATATAATTTTATTGATAATTCTATGTGTATTTTTAAAAATAATAATATTTATATTTTAATTAAAATTTGATATTTAGTTCACATTAATAGGATAAGAAGGATACTTAGTCTAATATTAATCTGATTTATCTCGGATCAGTGGTTTATATTAGTCCGATGCCCAATACACCGACCAAATCAAATTAATTATTTCTAATTTTTTTAAGTGTGGATCAATAAGATAATTTTACCAACTTTTTGAATTGACTTTAAAACTATATAAAATATCATAAAACTAATCAAAATAATATTATAAAAGATACAAATAAATACGAAATATACTTAGTCTAATATTAATTTGATTTATCTCAGATCAATGGTTTACATTATTTTATTTTAACTCGATACTTAATACACCGACCAAATCAAACTAATTATTTTTAGTCTATTTTTTTAAAGTCTGGATCAATAAAATAATTTTGTTTTAGATTGAGTAATTAGTATATATGGTTTTATTTTTATTGGTCAAATTATATTTTTAGTTTAGTTTTGTGTAAGTCTGAATAAATTGTAGAGAGGGGGAGGGAGAGAGATTGGTGAAATTTGGCTTTCTGGGTGTCGGCAATTTGGTGAGGATATGAAGGTATCTTTATTATGCTTTGATTATAGTGGGGTTATACTTATAAATTATATATTAAGAGGAGTGTTAGGTGCCCCAAATATTTTTCCCAAAATTTTTATCAAATAATATGGTTGACACATGCCTAATTTTGGTTTGTGGGCGCATATAAATGCACACGGGTATATATAATTAATGTAAGGCAGTTAATATGGTACGGTTGTGTGGTTTGATCGTTATGGATAATAATGTCATTTCACAGGTGTTAAAATCATATTGTTAATATGATGATACTGTTGTGTGGTTGGTCGCCTAACAATGTCATTTAACAGGTGTTAAAATCATATTAAAACCCCACCCCTACTTCCAAGGCATATCCGGTGTAAAAGTTAATACATTTATAAAAAGTAAGTAATGATAATAAAATACAATTAATTTAAATAAAAATATTATAATATATCAAAATAATAATATAGTTTAGAATATATAATAATAGATAAAATTCCAAAGAAAATATTAAAATGTAAATAATAAAATTAAAGGAAAAATGAAAAATGTACCATGTTTATACATGAGATATATTAATCATAACATAAACACTGCAAAACAAATATAGAAAAACTTGAAAATATATTATAAATTACTTGGCATATTTAAAAATATATTTCATACAAATAAAATGAATAGCAATTAATTTAAGTTAAAATATTATAATAATATAAAAATATTAATATAATTTAAAATATAAAATAAATAAATAGATATAAATTCTAAAAAAACACTAAAATGTAAAAAATCAAATTAAAAGGAATACGGAAAAATATAACATATTTATACAGGAGATATAATAACCATGACATAAGCACTACAAAAAAAATATAAAAAAACTTGAAAATATATTATAAATTATTTGGCATGTTTAAAAATATATTTTATATAATATAATTTAAAAAGACGTATATTAGAGAAAATAATAATAACGTAAAAATAAATTTTATCAAACTATTTTTTGGTAAAATAATAATCATCACATAGAAATGTTATACAAATTTTTTATAAAGATGACTTTAAATTTTTAGTTACAAATTTAACTACACATTTATTCCCGATGTTTAAAAAATTAAAAATAAATGATCATATATAATGTAAAATTATACAAAATGTAGATATTTAAATTGATTGAAATTAATATTTTTCAAGAATAAAGTTGTAAATAAGTTAAAAAAATATATTTTATATAATATAATTTTAAAAGATATAAATAAGAGAAAATATTAATTATAAACATGTAAAAATAATTTTTTACTCCACTTAATAAAATAATAATTACCATATACACGTGTTATGAAAAAACTTTTAAGGTGATTTTGATATAAATTTAAAAGGATATAAATACGAGAAAATATTAATTATAAACACGTAAAAATAAATTTTACTACACTTAATAAAATAATAATCACCATATAAACATGTTATGAAAAAAACTTTTATGATGATTTTGAATTTTTAATTAAAATTTCAACACAAATAATCTCAATTTTTATGCTAGAAAATTAAACAAAAATCTGCAAATATAATGAAAAATTATATTTTTTGGTAAAATAATAATCATCACATAGAAATGTTATACAAAGTTTTTTAAAGATGACTTTAAATTTTTAGTTACAAATTTAACTACACATTTATTCCCAATATTTAAAAAATTAAAATAAATGATCATATATAATGTAAAATTATACAAAAAGTAGATATTTAAATTGATTGAAATTAATATTTTTCAAAAATAGAGCTGTAAATAAGTTAAAAAAATATATTTTATATAATATAATTTAAAAAGATATAAATAAGAGAAAATATTAATTATAAACATGTAAAACTAAATTTTACTACACTTAATAAAATAATAATCACCATATAAACATATTATGAAAAAAACTTTTAAGGTGATTTTGATATAATTTTAAAGGATATATATACGAGAAAATATTAATTATAAACATGTAAAAATAAATTTTACTACACTTAATAAAATAATAATCACCATATAACATGTTATGAAAAAAAACTTTTAGGGTGATTTTGAATTTTTAGTTACAAATTTCAACACAAATATTCTCAATTTTTATGCTAGAAAATTAAACAAAAATCAGCAAATATAATGTAAAATTATACAAAAAGTAGATAATTAGATTTATTGAAGTTGATATTTTGCAAGAATATAGTTGAAAAAAAGTTAAAATTAATAATTTCAATAAAATAAACGGAAAAATTATTGTATACAGTATAACAATGATACTAAACAAAACTACAAACTCTGTTAATTTCAAAATTACAAAAATACAAAAATATATCAGATTAATATTTTAAAATTAAATAAAATTATATATATATATAAGTTTATGTGTGTATGTATTACTAAAAGTAAATGAAATCAAAATATAAGACTAAATTAGCAAATATAGCAATTTTTAAAAGAAAATTATAAATTATAAAAGTGTTTATAAACAATGTCACATGTGTTAAAATCATATTAAAACCACACCCCTCTTCCGACGAGTTAATATTGTTTCTAATACATTCATAATAAATAAGCATTGACAGTAAAACGCAATTAATTTCAATTAAAATATTATAATATATCAAAATGATAATACAATTTAAAATATATAATAAATAGATATAAATTTCAAAGAAAATATTAAAATGTAAATAGTCAAATTAAAGGAAAACCGAAAAATGTACCATGTTTATACATTAGATATAATAATCATAACAAAAACACTGCAAAACAAATATTAAAAAACTTGAAAATATATTATATATTGCTTAACATATTTAAAAATATATTTCATACAAATAATATAAATAGAAATTAATTTAAGTTAAAATATTATAATTATATCAAAATATTAATATAATTTAAAATATATAGTACATAAATAGATATAAATTCCAAAGAAAATACTAAAATATAAATAATCAAATTAACAGGAATACTAAAATATATAACATATTTATATATGAGATATAATAACCATGACATAAGCACTACAAAACAAATATAAAAAAACTTGAAAATATATTATAAATTACTTGACATGTTTAAAAATATATTTTATATAATATAATTTAAAAGGTTATAAATAAGAGAAAATAATAATTATAAATATGTAAAAATAAATTTTACTACACTTAATAAAATAATACTCACCATGAAAATATGTTATGAAAAAAACTTTTAAGGTGATTTTGAATTTTTAATTACAAATTTCAACACAAATATTCTCAATCTTTATGCTAAAAAATTAAACAAAAATCAGCAAATATAATGTAAAATTATACAAAAGGTAGATATTTAGATTTATTGAAGTTAATATTTTGCAAAAATATAGTTGTAAATATGTTAAAAATAATAATTTCACTAAAATAAACGAATATATTATTGTATACAGCATAACAATGATACTAAAAAAACCTACTAACTACTCAAATAACTTTCAGAAGCCGCCTCCCTCTGTCCCCTCTCCTAGGGTTTTGTCAATTTTCAAGTAAATCGAGGGGTTTCTACTGCTCCAGTGGAAAGCCCCAATCCCTTCATTTTTTATTCTCGTTTATTTCTTTTCAATAAAACCCAATTTTTTTTGGGTATTTGTGTGTCTCTCCTCTTGAAGTGTGTATCTGTCTCTCCTTTTGGAGTGTTTGTTATGTTTTTGCTTAGTCATGCTTGGGTTAATCTGGCTACTTTGAAAATGATTTATGTGGTTTTGTGGGAGATCCGTTTTCCGTGCATTAAATTTGGGCTAGTGCCGATTATTACAAGAGCTTACTTTTCACAACTAAAATGTGTTCATCTTTTGAGATCTTTCACCCTCGGCTTGTCTATAGCTGGTTTTTGGCATGTAGATAGCTTGGGTGCTTCTGAACATTGGGCTACAGGTGGTGCGTATGTGAAGGTCATTTGTGATATTACTAGTTCCAGAATTGATGCATGTATGATCGATCAGGAAGCCATTTTAATCTTTTTTCATTCAAAGAATCGTGAGATTCATTATGTTAAACAGTCTGAAAATATAAGCGACTATTTGCTTAGCTCGTTTATTTGTTTAATCCTGACTGTGTTTTTTTCGATGGGAGTTTTGTTCCTATTGAAATTAAGTTGTAATTTTGGTTGATGCAATTTATAAAAAGCATTTTGTCAAAAAAAAAAAAAAACCTACTAACTTTGTTAATTTCAAAATTTCAAAAAAGCAAAAATATATCAAATTCACATTCTAAAATTAGATAAAATTATATATATATATATATATATATGTACGTATGTATGTGTTACTACCATTAAAAGTAAATGAAATCAAATTATAAGACTAAATTAGTAAATATAGCAATTTTAAAAAGAAAATTAAAAATTATAAAAGTATTTATAAATCACCCGTGCATCTCACGGTATAAAAGCTAGTAAATTGTAGAGAGGGGCAGGGAGAGAGAGATTGGTGAAAAAGGTAGTAAATTGTAGAGAGGGGTTGGGAGAGAGATTGGTGAAATTTGGCTTTCTGGGTGTTGGCAATTTGGTGAGGATACGTGAGGATACGCTGATCTAGAAAAGAAAGAGTAAAAAATGTATCTTTATTATGCTTTGATTATAGTGGGGTTATACTTATAATATTAATATTAAGAGGAGTGCTAGGTGCCCCAAATATTTTCCCCAAAATTTTTACCAAATGATGTGGTTGACACATGGCTAGACCTGGCAAAATGAGTCTATATCCGAAGAACCGAACCGAAATTTATGGATCCGAGATCCGATCCGAGATCCGAATTAAATAATCCGATAATTATCCGAAAACTAAATTAAACCGATCCGAAAATTTAACCGAAAATGATCCGAAATACTAGATCCGATTATAAATTGGAACCGAACAAAACCGATTCATATAATATTTGAACCGAATATGATCCAAAATAAGCAAACTTCATACTTAAATATATTTTATATTCGTGATAATTTAATTATTTAATTATAAATTAATGTAAAAGTACATTATATTATATTAAAAGTACTTTATTTAATAAAAAAAATATTTTTTTAAGTCTCAAAACATGAAAAAAATAAATAAGTTATGATCCGAAATATCCGAACCGAATTTAATCCGAACAGAATTTTATCCGATTTTTATTCGAATTTCATCCGCTTTTGATCCGAATTAGACCCGAACCAAATCACATCCGACCCGATCAGAATGACCTCCAATTATATCATAATCCGAAAGTGGAACCGATCCGAAATAGATCCGATCCGAAACCGATCCGGTTATCCGATTTTTGGTTTGTGCGCGCATATAAATGCACGCGGGGTCCCATATTATTATTAGAAATATTGTCAACTATTCATATGACACATCAGATTTGGAAAAATGATCGGGGAAATGTTTTGGGGTATTTAGCATTTTCCTAATATTAATACAATCAGTTATAGGGTGAGTGAGGGATAATTATGTTCCTATTGTTTAAAGATTTCTTTTGTTATATTTTACTCTTTATCCACTACATGGCCCTGGGTACATTTGACTTGTTATAATAATCATATTTTCTGTAATCAATTGATAAAGTAAAATCATTCTGTTTTAACACAAAAAGGAGCATACTTTTGCTTAATTATTACACTATGATTGACCATGTTCAAACTATCAAATAAACATATTTTCTGCAATTGATTGATGATGTAAAAGCATTTTATTATGATGCAAAGTGTAACACCCCCAAATCTGGGGTCGGGGATCCGGGTTGTCACGAGTTCTATTTCCCTTAATAACACTTAATCTTAATAAATAACGAACTACTACGTACTGTGACCCTACAATATACACACACACACCACAAGTTATAGTCTCAGAGATGAATACCAAAAATAACACAAGTCGTTTTATTCCACAATTATAAGCCATTATACCTCAAAAGGGTTTCTAAATAAATTTATATTCCTTTGACATTATTACAATTCATAAATATACATAAATCTGGTACATCAGAAGTTGAAAGCCTAGCCTATTGGTAGATCCTACCTCGGCTATAACGGCATCAACGCCTACAGGAAACTGCGGAACATTTCCTAACCGCTTGCGAATCGGGAGCTTGGTCCTGTTCATCTTTTCTTTCTGTTGTTGTGTGATGAAAAAAGAAAGTAAGGGTGAGCAACAAGCCCACCAAAATAATATGTATAATGATTAATAATATATGAGCATTCTCATAGTACTCATGAAAGTCTTGGTCAAGAGAAAATGAACCAAGCTGATATCTTAACGCGACCAAGTCACAAAATATTCAGTATATATATACATATATACTTTTCACAATCTTTGAAATCCTCTGACATGTATAATATACACAGAGTTCCAGTTTATAAATGTATAAAAATATCATTGCAAGGTGATCTAATATATCTGACCTTGTCTCAACATTTTCCTGAAACCTTTGTCATTCATAAGACAATCATTAACTATATATAAGTTTAAAATATGAAGTTACAAGATACTCCAATATACTTATATCTTTTCCGAATACTACTTGAACTACCACCGTTCAATGTATAAATAGTTCATCCCATAGATTAAGCTACAAGACAAAACTTGTATAGAATTAATCTTTAAAATATCATCAAAATAAAATGAAGTTACGAGATACTTCATTTGATGCAAACATCATTTTGAAAACTGTTCCCTGCCAACACTCAACAATTGCCCAACCGTAGCCTTCCTATCGAAATGCTCTGGGTAGTGTTGCAGAAATATCCAATTGGATGATGAACTCATTACGGGAGTTTTGTCGCGCCAGGAAGACCACTTACGATAATCAGTCGCAGTAGTACAACCTCACCATTTTCTACATGTAGAGGAGAACCTGTCGGATTTACTTGTCAACCGAACACTGGACTCCTAAGGAATGTACCATCTTGCAGAACTTCCAGGCCATTTGGGCCAATATAATAAGGCTGGGCCGGCGCCACTCGACCACTTACGCCACTCCTAGTTCAGATGAAATCCATGACTCTGAAACGTAAAGCTCGTCCCCACTTTCCCCAAGTAGAAACTTGTTGATACGGCTCCACCAAGAAGTCGTATCTAGTTGGAAAGGAAAACTCACCGATATTTCCCAGGCGATGCCTGTTAATGGATTAACTTGTTCCAAGAATTTTACTTCCCGAGTATTGGGTAAGTAATCAAAACTCTTTTATCAAAATAGCAACCTGGTTGCGAATATAAAACACACCACAGAGCCGGATCCCTCAGGTTTTGATCGAATATTTAAATCCCCTTTGAAAGGAAGATCTTAAATATATAAAAAAATGAGTTTTGGGGTCCGCTCTAACTTTTAAAATCATTTTGAAGGCTCGCAAACATTTTTAAGAATGTTTGGAATAATGCTGATTTAATGGAATAAATCAGTCCCAATTTATTAGAAAATATCCGAATATTATTATTTAAATAATATTCTCATAAAGAATAATCTTTATAACAATAATTGAAGTAGAAGTTTTAAAACTTATACTTGCAATGAATATTAAATGACCAAAGATATACTTATACGAAAGTACTATCTTTATTTGAATAATCAAAAGTAAGTTTGATTATCGACACATTATTCTTTAATAAAATTAAGAATAATAATTAGTAAATAATCGGAGTCATAAGTCCTCGAATGAATATTCAACTGATAATATTCATTAATAAATTAAGCGGAATCATAAGTCCTCGAATGAATATTCAAAATAATATTCAATAATAAAATAAACGGGGTCATAAGCCCTCGAATGAATATTCAAAATAATATTCATTAATAAAATAAGGTTATCGAATAAACCTTATATGATTCATAGTTTTTAAAAACTATTCATATATATATATAAATATATATATATATATATATATTATACTCGGGAGCATCGACTCCCGGTTTTAGAAAAATGTTCACCTTTGGGTCCCCTGTACTAAGGGTATATGCAAATTACCGCTTATCTCTAGCATAGGTATTATCAACTAAATCAACAGATATATGTATCAAGAATACGAAACAGGCATGCATATATACCATATCACATGCTGTAATATATCGCAAGAATTTGCTAAATAACCATTATGCATCTATTACAAGATAATGCATGTACAAATGTATACATCACAACAACAGTTTTACGGGTAGAAAACTTGCCTGAGCGACTGGGGGTTACAAATGGCTTGGGAACCATATCACATGCTCCAATATATCGCAAGAATTTGCTAATAACAATCATGCATCTATCAC
The DNA here is from genome assembly GCF_009905375.1 of Apium graveolens. Lineage (NCBI taxonomy): Eukaryota > Viridiplantae > Streptophyta > Magnoliopsida > Apiales > Apiaceae > Apium > Apium graveolens. Next base: position 45,597 of record NW_027417563.1, on the reverse strand, counting down.
AAGATAATGCATATACACATATACATCACAACAACAGTTTATCAGGTAAAAAACTTGCCGAAGCGACTAGGGGTTACAAATGGCTTGGGATGAGTCTAGTAACCTATAAACAACATATAAGTTAGAATTAAACCCAAGTCGCTTATGAATCTATACTTTAACCAATTAGACCCTAACGTTCGCTTTTGCGCTTAACGATTCACTTAAGTAGCTCAAGTACCCTCGGCTCCACCATTTTTAATAAATTAACCATTAGGGGTTTTAAGGCGATTCTTTCGCGAGTACCTTACCAACTACCTAATACACTTTACATAAATGTTTCATACTCCAATTAGTCCTTTAAGGTCTTTAACCTATGTTTCAAAGTAAGGCGAGGGGTAATGGTTCGTTCGCAAAACGCCGTTACTTAAAACGGTCGTTTCTCCTAAACCGTACATCGGATTCAAACGAACCACATATCAAAACGAAGCTCGTAACATGAACTATCTAATCATGGCAATGGTAAAAACCTAGAAGTGAGTTCACGGGTCATAATGCTAAGAACAAACACAGTCTAAAGTAAATCGGACATTACGACGACTATGTTTACGCGATTACCAATTTTATTCTACTCCAAACCAACCCACAATCAACTCACAATCAACATCCCAACCAAACTCCATCCATACTTCACCATAACAGCCCCAACAACTCAACATTATCAATTTATACTATTCTCAAACATGAATTTAAATTATACTTAAGTTCATCTTCCCATGCTTGTCCTCTTCTTATTGGTTTGATGACATCATCCTCACTAACCTCTTTGATTAGCTTCTAATTACTTGCCTAATGACTGCTGATCTGTTATACGGTTCGCTTAACTTTCGTTTTCGTTTATCGTTTGAGGGATCATACCCGGGATCTTATTACTTAGGTTTCCTTAACCTTTCTCAATACATTATATTCCTTTTATGATCCTCTCTTATAATCCTTGAATTTAAATCCTTTTTATTCTGTTACCTTATACTCAATTCTTTCTGTATCTGGTAGATTTCCGGGAAAAATCAAAGTGTTCGGATTTGGATTCTGACGATCTTTACGTACATTTATATACCACATAAAGTACTAATAATATCCCAGAAGATCAATAAAAGAACCCCTACATAGTGTGGCATGAAAAGTTTTCCTATTCAGCATAATCAGCAAAACACTATTCATAAGGGTTTCAAAAATTCCAAAATTTGGGGTTATTACACAAAGAGCTAACTTTTTGTTAAAGGGACTTTTGTCCGCGCTATGTACGCTTGTTATCCGACAATTAATTAAATGTAAATTGTTATATAAATGAAAGCAGTCGGTATATCATATTCTGAGATGATGAACTCTTAATTATATTAACGAACAAATACAAATACATAAAGATGCACCAAAAAATATAATAAGTCATTTTCAAAGAAAACTACAGGAACCTGTTGCTTTATTAAAATCTCAAATCAATGTCAGGATTATCTTCGCCAAGATGATTTCAGCGTTAAACAATTGACGATTATAAGAAGTGAACTTAGTAACAATCTGAATGCTTTGTTAATTAATATAACACGTACATTATCTCAATTATGATGCGTAAAAGGTATAGTTGTGGCAAAAAATGTTCATCTGCATGAGTCATAACTTTCTGCCCGCGCTACGCACGCTTATTATCCGATATTTTAGAAACATAAAAAAATAAATAATCGCCCTTTTAATTATTTTATTGGACAATAAAAACATATAATGCACCAAATTCTTTCTTATAAATGAAAAGAATCGCGACACTATATTCTAAAATGATCATCCTCTTAATTATATTAACGAACAATTAAAAAACATATAGATGCACCAAAAAAACATGATCCCTGCAAAGAAAACTACGAGAACTATTATTTGGTAAAACACTTGAATATAAACGAAAGGATTTTCTTCTCCAAAAAGTTTTGAGCATTAAGCAAAATATGTACTAGGATTTTTAATGGTTATATGTGTTCTTAAGGATCATAAGAAGAGACCTTCGTAACAATTGAAAAACTTTGTTCAATAGTATAACATGTATAGTACCTCATTTATATTTTGCTTAACTGGTATAGGTACTCGCAAAAATGTTGCATCTGAATGAGCCATAACAATTTGATATACTCTCTTTAATATGCAGAGTTTGATGGTCAGTGGTCATTTTATAAATGTTTGACAATGTATAAGATGTCCAAAGATGCATAAGAGTATGTGTGTGTTCTAGTAGAGGCCCAATAACTGGCTAATATAGTTTAATTCAGTAGACTAATGAGAAGGTACAACATGAAGAATTAACAATCATGGAGTAGTGCTTAATAGAATGGCGCTTGAAGCCTCAGATTTTAATTTAAATATGTCTCCAAAATTTGGCCTTAATCTGGTGCCTCAAACTTCCACTTACAGACTGCAAGCGCTTGATTGAAGTTGATTTGTTTGATGACATTTTATTGTGAACATAAGGCCTAAGGAAACAAAAATTAGACTAAAAATGGTAGCTATAAAGTCTATCGTGTAAGAGATAAGAGGAGAATTGAACCTTTACATGTTTACAATTTAACACACTGTACATTGTAAACGAATATGTTGTTTGAATGCTTGAACTATTGATTTTACTATAAAACTGGGATTTTCAAGTACATATTAGTTTGCAGGTGATTATAGATGATGAATTCTTTGAGAAATGCAAGAACTTATTGAAAATATTTGTATATTCTGTTGTTAAAGATAATGGGCATGACAATGTACCAGATTCATGAGCAGTTCAAATTTAAGGAAGAGTGAGAAAACATTGCATTGTTGACCTGCTTCATTCTAGTAGGATACTTATTACACATTAGGATAAAATGATGCTACTAAGACATATTAAGGTGTTATTAACATTAAAATATTGGGCAATATTGATGAATAAAAAAGGGGATATTATTTGAACTTTGATATATATTTGTCAAAGAATACACTTAGCCGAGATGAGTAATATTATAAGTAATAATACAAAATAATTTAAAAGCAATAGGTTTGGGATTGTTATAAAAACCAACATGTATAGAAAAAAAATATAAGCATTGGAAATATCTGATCATCTTGTTACAATCCAAAATTCATTAACATGTCCATGCATTGTGCATGCTAACATATTCAATTCAAAACTACGACAGCCAAAGTACATTCATATCTAACATGCTTAATCTCTGAAACTACTCAGGAGAATCTTGTAGAGAATGAGCTGTGTAGCACAATGCACACACTCACTGTTCCACATATGAGCTGTCTTCAAAATTTTCGTATAAATTTACCCTCATTGTGAAAGTCATACTCAACAGTCTTAGAGCAAAGTGATATACACAATTCTTCTCCATAAGAATGACCCTCTAACTAGTATATTGGGTATGAATTTTATGTGTATGGGAAAAATTTGTATACAAGTAGAAGATATTCTCTGTTTGTAATGTAAGCATACATATCTACGTACAACATAATTATTTCTATCAGCTTCGACCTTATATTAGTTATATTAAGCAATTCAATCATCTCCTGGAAAGTCTGCCTTCTTTCAAGATCTCTAAATATAGCTTTAAAGAGAATATAGTTGAACAAAGATGGGAAATAGTTACCTGTTGGATGAACTAAAACTGTGAGATGGTGATCAACATTTTCCCTCAAAAAAAGATTCTGAATTGAGCTGTAGAACATGGCTTGATCAACTTCCATTTTTCGTAAAATTGTTTAACTTTATTAAAATTTTACATATTACTTTATTTTATATAATTTATTTTACTGTATAATGAAACAAAACAAATTTTAAAAATCATCCAATTATATTTTTATAGATTTAAAAATAGAAAAATACCTCTCCCTGAAACTTGCCACCTTATCGTGTAAAGGATTATATATATATATATCCTAGGCCACGGGCCTCCTGATAAAGTTACGATATCTAAAACCATTCGTGTTAGCATGTTGGACAATGAAAACTACTACATATTAAGCTATGTACAAAAATATTTACATAGCACATATCTATTAAGGTGAAACAAATAAAGAATCTATGACGCAAATGTTTAACATTAACACTTGCAAAAATAATTACAGCAGGTGCTGGTACATTTTTATTGATGAGAGATTCTATATCAGAAATCAATGAACCCTAAATCGTAACTTTTACAGAACTCTTACATGTTTATATTATTCAACCAAGATACAAAAAATTTAAAAACCACGAACGTATTATGTAAAACTCCTCGCATAAATATAAAAATTGATCAATAATTATCATTACCTTTCATCATGAACATTAAAATGAACATATTCTTTTAGAGCCCACTTTGTGTATACATCTCGTTGCTCAATAACAACAAAATCTATAAAATTATAAAACAACAGATACATTAAACGATATATAAATTGAAACCATTTAATGCCAATAACTATTTACCTGGTTTCAATGTGGGAACTTATTCGGGAGCATATGAAAACACATACTCGCCTAATTCATCAATATTCTTCAGTTCAAATTTCTGTTACAGAATATTTACGCTTGGATCAACGATGATTTGTATATGATTTTTTACTGTAAATAAAAATTTTACATCCGTTGAAACGGACATTATAGTTGCTCTTGCTTCTACTGTCGTGTAATCTACCATGTCTAATAGACTTCCTTCTTCCATAACATTCTTAAAGAATGTCCAAACTGGAGTTTGTGCAAAAGCATGAAGATCATAATTTTGACATGTCTATGAAATCAACAAAGTAAGTTTAATGTTCGAAACATAATGGAACTGATGATAATATCGAGAGTTCAAAATTTATTGAATTATTACATGTTCATCAAACAAAATCATATTCATTCATGCTAAATCTAAACCGCCATTGATTGTTGAAGCACACATGTGAGTTACAAGAACCCTGATTCTCTCGCTCATTTATGATGCGTCAAGTGATCATAAAGGATGAAAGACACATGCTTATCAAAATGAAACAGTAGTACCTATATTTGTTAAGATTAATGCGAACCTGGATATGAATTTGTTAAATCAGTAAGATAATTAAAATAAGAAAACACGTTCATATGTATTTACAAACAAATGGTATAGATTAAATTGAATAACTAACCTGTATTGTTGTTGTGGTTGGATTGCAAGGCAAACGATGCTGTGGTGTTTTACTGATAATGAATAGATTTTATTTGCCATATAATGGAATAATATATAGCATTGATATTGTACTATAGAACGTAATTAGATTTGCCAAAGTTTCGAAGTTGATTTTGATACAACTTCCATTAAAACTGATTTCGTATTAATCATGTATATCATTTAGTAATATCTTATTTAAAGATTATATGTATAAATAGAATCAAGTTCAATCCAATACCAATTTATACTTTGAATATGATTCTGCTAAACTTGGCATTGAAATTGAAGTTTGTAATTATTATGTGTTGCAGAGGATTTGGAGTTGATTATATGATTCAAATTGTATGTTAATCGTGCGTTAATAGAATTTTAAGTGCTTTTCGTGCATAAAAACGCGTAAATAACAACACAAAACATTATAATAAATAGAGTTGTAATCAATTAGACGTTTCAAACCCGTGTTCCACTCCATATAATTTAAAAATAAAATGTTAGATCACTTGCAACATGCATTGTTCACACAAAAACCTGAATCGTCAAAGTTTATAAAATACAAAGTTAATGTGTCATATGACACGAACAAAAAATGAAATGTAATTTTCCTAATACTCGTGTCTTTAAATTTTGATACAATTGCTTAAAGTAATTAATATTTTATTTAACAAAAACTATATATGAATAGAAAATTGTTATTTTTTAAAACTTCAACAAAATGGAAGTTCGGTATAGCGAAAAATAATACTTAGACTTAAACTAATCACGCATGTATACACATATTGACTTCTATATACGTATAAGTAAATATGGAAATATTGAAAAATCTAACAAACTAAAATTTAGTATATTTGGATTAACTATATTTATTAATTATGTGTAGTTGATTTAGTTATTTCAATTGTTTGCAATAAGATTCGAAAATTTGTTAACAGAATAAAATTTTCACAAAATTGTAAATTTACTCGACCTATTTATATAATGGGTGTTACTCGATAGCATCTCATGACTTCGTCTTACATTTCATTATAGAAATAGTATTATATGTATACATTTAATTACGATTATAAAAATATGAAAGTCTTTATAGAAATTGTACCATATAAACATATTATCATATTTTTATAGAAATAATACCATCCGTACATATTATCTGTTGGAAATAATACTAACTATTACAGCAACATAGAGGCAATTACATATTGAATTTAGCAAGGCAAGGCCAAGATAATAGTTAACAAAGCAAAACATGTAGGTAAACAACATGCAAGTCAGAAACTGTAAGAACAAAGAAAAGCAAGAGTGCGTACTAGTAACCATAACTATAACACTTAAAGAAAGAACAGAAAGCGGTGATGTGCAACTGGTAAAATACAGAAAGTAATGAAACAGCTGTATCACCAGGCCTTGCTCGAAGTCCTGACTGCTCTTGAAGAGATAGTTACCCCCACCTGGCCGCTTTAGGATGCTATGCAACAACTCCTCCAGGATAAAACAGCTCCGAGCTTTGAGTTGACAGCACCTCAAAAGCTCAACTTCGAATGGAACCTCACTTCCCCGGAAAACCACTATCTGAATATGGGAGAGCAGAGAGTATAAAGAGGAGAAGAAGAATGTAGGGTGTGGTGTAAAAAACTCAGAACCTTAGTCCTCTATTTATAGTAGAGACTAGGTAAAACTGCCACCCCATTTAATATTAGAATTAAACTGTACAATTAATAGATAAATCAAAACTGATAATTTGAATTTAAAATAAAATTATAACAACACATTCATTAATCCCTCACATTATTTCAGATTTAATTTTAATTTGAATATATTATCAGTTACAAAGTTATTTGTTAAGTGTCCAGGTTCAATGAATCTGACTAAGCCCACTTACAAAGTGACTCAGCCCAATTCAGCAACTGAACCCGGCCCAACAGATATAACCCAGCCCAAACTAATAAATAAATTCTAATTAAAATATTAAATCACACAAATAAATAAAATCCTCGCCCAGGTCGCCTCGCGTACGCGAGACGTCGAGACATTCGCCCAAATCGCCCTTCGACCCGACCCGGTCCGGTGCGGTGCGGTGCGTGGCGGCGACGGCGCGCGCGTGAAACACACAAGAACACAATGCACCATCACACACCTTAGTAGTTTTACACTACCCATTTTGTGATACTATATAAAGCCAATACCCCTTTTATTTATTTTCAATGTGGGACAAAACATATTCTCTTTTTTCAAGCTCTATCAAGCCACTAAGTTTAACTCTAATTCTCTATGGATTTCATTAAGAAAAATTCTTAAAACCATACATGAAAGTTTTATTTCAAAAATCATGGAACAACTTCCAATTATTAGATTTTAGGATTATCATCAAGAATATATTAAAACTATGATCTAATAATCCAATTTTTCTACCAATCCCCCACAAATCCATACAAAAATGCGATCAGGTTTTCCATCATGACTTGTTTTTTCAGAGTCGGTACCCTTCCGGGTTCAAACCCTCCTAAGTCCTCTACTTCAGTGGCTACCGGATTCAGATGGAATGTTTCACCTTGAATCTTAATTCGTTTAGTATAACCATGTTCCATAGACGACTACAAGTCAACGACTATGGTGCCAATCTACGGCTTTGAGACATTAATGTTCTTGTCTCGATCATGTTCGTCGAATGCTTCAAGGAATAACCATTTCCTCTAATTGCGACCACACAATTACATTCGCTTAGCTGGGCATCTCCAGAGATATACTGCCTCTATCTCGTCAAATGACTTGATCTCATTCAGATTTTTAACACTCTTGCTTTTCTAGCAGTGTCAGTACCTTCTAGGTTTACAGGGGATAGACTCAGTTACAATAGTATCATCTATGTAGCAAAAGTACTACCAATTCATCCTTACAGCTTGTTATTACCACATTGAATATACTTCGAGGGATCTCCTCTCATGTGTATTGGGTTCCCACTGTTGATGAATTATGATGGGTTGACAATCCCATCCCCAACCTTGACTTGAGGACCACTGCAGGTTCCAATCCCTTAGTCAAAGGATCAACTATATTATTCTGAGTTCCTATGAACTCTATAGCTATAATCCTATCAGACACTAAACCTCTTATAGATTTGAGTCTAACTTGGACGTGTCTCTTTGTTTTAGCATTATGCTTTTTACTGCTAATCTTGTCGATAGTTGTTCGACTATCACAATGAATAGCATTAGCAGGAAGCGGTCTTCTTACTACAGGTATCGCAAACATAAGTCCGTGTAACCATTCAGCCTCCATCGCTGTGGCATCTAGTGCACACAACTCAGCCTCAAATGTAGACCGAGTCACTAAAGTCTGTCTGCTTGACTTCCAGGATATTGCTCCACCAGCCAAATTGAACACATATCCAGTCACTCCACTGGAACCAGACTTCTTAGCTATCCAACTTGCATCACTGTACCCTTCAAGTACACCGGGAAATCTCCTGTAGTGTAAACTAAGGTACATTGTGCCTTTTAGATATCTAAGTACTCTATTAAGAGCATCCCAATGAGTTCTGTTTGGACAGCTTGTATATTTAGCCAACTTAGACACAAAATTTGAAATATCTGGTCTAGTACAGTTAGCTAGATACTGCAAACTCCCAATAATCTGAGAATACCTTAACTGAGATACATGCACTCCTGAAGTATTCTCAACAAGGGCAACTTTAAAATAATAAGGTGTACTAGCGATTCAACACTGTGAATAACCATATTTCTCAAGTATAGATTTCTCTATTTAATGAGATTGAGTCAAGGTTATTCCTTCATCTGACTGAATTAGTTTGATTCCAAGAATCACACTAGCCTCACCCATATCCTTCATTTCAAAGTACCTTTTCAATAATTCTTTTGTCTTTTTAATAATCTCAATATTGGTTCCAAACAGTAAGATGTCATCCACATATAGGCACAGGATAACACACTCACTACCTTTAACTTTAGTGTAGACACACTTGTCACTTTCATTAATCTTATAACTGAATGGCAATACAGTTTCATCAAACTTTTTATACCAATCTCTAGGAGCTTGTTTCAAGCCATAGATGGACTTGATCAACTTAAATACTTTCCTTTCATTGCCAGATGCAACAAATCCCTCAGGCTGGTCCATATAAATCTCTTCTTCAAGTTCACCATGAAGAAAAGCGGTCTTTACATCCATCTGATGGATGATAAGACCATGTACGGAAGCCAATGCTATCAGCATTCGAATTGTTACCGTCCTTGCAACCGGAGAGTATGTATCAAAGTAATCAATTCCTTTCTTCTGCTTAAAACCCTTAGCTACCAGTCTAGCTTTGTACTTATCTATTGAACCGTCATGGTTCAACTTCCTCTTAAAGACCCATTTGCACCCAATAGTAGAACACCCATGAGGGAGATCTACCAACTCCCATGTTCCATTAGAAACAATAGAGTCAATTTCACTCTTCACAACGCCCTTCCAATGCCTAGACTCCGAAGAATCCATAGCTTGCCAGAAAGTTAAAGGTTCATCCTCGACATTGTAAGTGATAAAATCACGTCCAAAGTCCTTAACTACCTTTGCGCGCTTACTTCTCCTTGGTTCCTATACTTCCTTAGGAATAGAGCTACTACTTGGTTCCGCCCCCACATTTGTCATCTTTTCCACATGATCAGGAATAGAACTCGATGTGTGAGTAGGATTTTCCTCAGATATTGTTTCAGGTATTCCAGTCTTCATAGGGTAGATATCCTCAAAGTGTTAGATATATTTATGATGTCATATCTAATCTGTTGTGTTTAGTTTCAGAACTTAATATCAGGACTTATCAGGACTTACTGGAAATCAGAACTTACTGAAGTCAGAAATTATATCAGAACTTAAGGCCGTCAGGATTTATATCAGGACTTAAGTGCGGGTACTTCAGATAAAGAATGCGGCTGATTTACAGGAGAGGATCTGGACTAAAACAAAGGACGATATGCATGAAGAGTTGGACAACTAGAAGACTTGTAGAAGATAATATCTGATTGATATATTTTAGGAGACATAATTATATTCCTTATCAATTAGAAGATATCTTGTAACTGTGTACTATATAAACACAGCTTAGGGTTTACACTATATGTGTTATCTTCACGAGAAAGATTATTGATTGTAACCTAACAGCTCTTAGTGATATTGTTCATCACTGAGAGAGTAGTTTAACCTACTTTGTAACAGAGCTTATTATATTGAATAAACTTGATTACTGTTACATACTTGTGTTCTAAATTGATTTGATTGTATAAACACTATATTCAACCCCCTTCTATAGTGTTGTGAGACCTAACAAGTGGTATCAGAGCCTTTCTGTTAACACACATACAATAAGATCCAGTTTACAATCATGTCTGACGAAACACAAACTCCACCTAAGCCCACCAAAACTCAAGATACTCAAAACAATCAAACCCACAGTCGATATGAAACCATTAGGGTTCCCATACTGAGAGCATCTGAGTATCCTATATGGAAGGTAAAGATGGATATGTTTCTAGAAGCCACAGATCTAGAATACCTTGTTAGAATTAATGATGGACCATATAAGCCTACCAAGCTTTCTGTTGTAGTTGCTGATCAACCAGCATAGATGATACCAAAGGAGAAAGGTGATTACACAACTGAAGACATCTTATCAATTGCCAAGGATGCAAGGGTAAGGCATCTGCTGCATAGTGCAATTGACAATGTCATGTCAAACAGGGTAATTGGATGCAAGAATGCAATGGAGATATGGGATGCTTTGGAGACAAGATGCCAGGGAACTTAAGCAATCAAAAAGAACAGGAAGACTATACTCATACAAGAGTATGAGCACTTTAACTCAAATGCTGATGAGTCATTAACTGATTTATATGACAGGTTTGCCAAACTCTTGAATGATCTATCACTGGTGGACAAGGAATATGATCCTGAAGATTCAAATCTAAAATTCCTTTTAGCTCTTCCTGAAAATTGGGACTTGAAGTCTACTACCATAAGAGACAACTATGACCTTACTGAAACTACTCTTGATGAAATTTATGGTATGCTCAAGACTCACGAACTTGAGATGGATCAAAGGAGCAAAAGGCATGGAAGAAAGTCAAAGACAGTTGCACTTAAAGCTGAGGAGGAATCTCCTAAAGTGGTTATCTCAAAGAGGGGCAAATGAAAGGCTCTCATCATACAGTCTGATTTAGAGTCATCAGATTTGATGATGATGATTCAGATGCTGAAAGTTTATCTGAAGTGGATGTTGATGCAGAGATGATGCAACTGTGTTCTTATGGTGAAAGGTATCACAAAGATAGCCTACAAGAAATTTAGAAAGGGCAAGAAGTTTTCCAGGAAAGGTGGAAGTTCTGAAAAGAATGGGTTCAGAAAGTCTGAAGGCAAAGGAGGAAAGTCTGACAGAGGAGACAACTCAAATGTCAAATACTACAATTGTGGTGAAAGAGGCCACATCTCTCCTAATGCAAGAAAGGAAAAGGTGATAAAGGCCAGACACTTATCACAAAGAAGAAAAACTGGGCAGACACTTCAGATTCTGAAGATGAGGTGAACTATGCCTTAATGGAAAATACTGATAGTAGTTTTGATGCTGCTGAATTGAAGGTACCTCATTCAACTCTTGCTTTTCGTACTGATGATATTTCTGAGCTAAAATTATATCTTAAAACCATGTTCATTAGTTTTAGAGATCAGACTTTAACAAATGAAATATTAACATCTGAAAGTCTTGCTCTTAAAAACAGAAATGACTACTTAGAAAAAGAGTTAGTTACATTTTATCAAACTCGGAAAGAAAGAGATGAGGCTTTGTATGTTAGAGATGAAGTGCTAAAACTGAATAAATCTCTTAAATCTGAATTGGAAAAGGAAAAGGAGATAATCAAAACTTGGACTAACTCAGGAAGAACAACTTAGAAAATCTTAGAAAATGGAAATTGGAAAGAAGGACTAGGTTACCTAGATGATAAAGAAGAAAAGGAAACCGTGTCATCTAAACCAAACTTTACCAAGAAAGCTGAAAAGCCTAAAGTTAATCCTGTTAAGTTTGTAGCAAAAACTGTTATGTCTAATTCTAAAAAGATGAATGATTCTAAAACAGAAGTCAAAGAAAAGTCAACTTCTGACAAATTAAAACAGGATAAACCATCTGTAGTAAACATTGGCTTAATGACAAAGAAGTAACTTAAGCATAAGCTGAAAGAGATTAAAAATGTGAACAAGGTAAATGAAGCTAGGAAAAATAGGAATGGAAAGGAAGGTGTGAATAAAAGTAATAATTATATGCCTGTTCCTAATGCTCCTAGAAAGAAATGCTATAATTATGGAAACTCTAACCATCTTGCTTCTTTTTGCAGGAAAAATAAAAATATAAACTCTTTACCTCCTAGATCAGGAGTTAAGAGTCAGTCTGTTAGGTTTAAACCATAAAATCCTTGTTTTTATTGTGATAGTTTATGGCATTCCATTTATACTTGTAAGGAATATCATAGTTTATACTATGATTATTATCAAACAAAACCTTCTTTAAAGAAAGTTAGTGTAATTCCTTCTAGTGTGATGTAAAGTCTGATATAAAGTCTGATAAACAGCATGTTAGATCCGCTGTAAATGCTAAGAAACTTAAAAAGGCCAAAGGATTCAAGCAAGTCCGGGTCCTTAAAACTAACCAATAGTGGTCTTTGTGATTGCAAGGCAACAGGAAAAACATCCTAGTTCTGGACAGTGGATGTTGAGGACATATGATTGGAAATAAAGCCCTACTATCAGATTTTGTGGAGAAAGTTGGCCCATGAGTTTCTTACGGAGATGGCAACATGGGAAAGACTCCGGGATATGGAAATATCAATCTTGGGAATGTCATAATTGAAACAGTAGCTCTTGTCTCAGGACTTAAACACAATCTGCTAAGTGTGAGTCAAATCTGTGACAGAGGTTATCATGTGGATTTCTTTGAAGAACACTGTGAAGTTGTAAGTAATTCTACAGGCAAAGTGGTTCTAAAAGGTTACAGACATGGTAACATATATGAAGCCAGAATTTCAACAAGTTCTGATGGTTCTTCAATCTGTCTGTTAAGTAGAGCATCAATTGAAGAAATCTGGAATTGGCACAACAGACTCTCTCATTTAAATTTCAACAACATAAATGAGCTAGTAAAGAAAGATCTTGTTAGAGGATTGCCAAAATCAGTATTTGCTCCTGATGGTCTTTGTGACTCATGTCAAAAGGCAAAACAAAGAAAATCTTCATTCAAGAGCAAAACTGAATCCTCAATTCTTGAGCCTTATCACTTACTGCATGTTGATCTATTTGGTCCAGTCAATGTCATGTCCATTGCAAAGAAGAAATATGCTATGGTTATAGTGGATGAGTTCACAAGATACACTTGGGTGTATTTCTTGCACAAGAAGAATGAAACTGCATCTACTCTAACTGATCATGTTAGACAACTGAATAAGTTGGTCAAAGATTCTGTTAAAATAATAAGAAGTGATAATGGTACTGAGTTCAAGAATTCAATCATGGAAGAGTTCTGCAAAGAGCATGGAATAAAGCAGGAATTTTCTGCACCTGGAACTCCACAGCAGAATGGATTTGTATAAAGAAAGAACAAGACTCTTATTGAAGCTGCACGAACTATGCTTGATGAAGCAAAGCTACCAACCTATTTTTGGGCTGAAGCTGTGCAGACTGCTTGTTTTACACAGAATGCTACACTCATAAACAAGCATGAAAAAACACCATATGAGATGGTGTAGAAAAAGAAGCCAAATTTGAAATACTTTCATGTATTAGGATGCAAGTGTTTTGTTCTTAAGACTCATCCTGAACAACTATCAATATTTGATCTAAAAGTTGATGAAGGAATATTTGTTGGATATCCACTTTCCATAAAAGCCTTCAGAGTCTACAATTTAAGAACAAGGGTTGTCATGGAATCTATCAATGTATCTTTTGATGATAAAAAAATTATTGGACTTGAAGATTTCAATGATCATGATCAGCTGAGATTTGAAAATGAAGATATAAATTCTGATTCTGTAAATTCTGATGACTTAAATCCTAATCCTTTAAGTTCTGATGGGTTAAATTCTGATGTCATTGAAACTGTGGTAATTTCTTTAAAGGAAAATGCACCTGTTCAGGGGGAGAAAGCTGATAATCATACCACATCTCAAGACTTTCAAGAAGCATCAGAACCTGTCACTGGCTCTTCAAGGTCTGATTCATCAAGTTCTGATGAGCCAAATTCTGATAATTCTGGAAACTCTGATTCTTCAATTCCTGAAGGATCCAACTCAAATTCTGAAGTCTCAGAGAGCATAACTACAGGGGGAGCATCAGAAAATGCTGATGGAGACAACATGGATCATGGGGGAGGATCCAGTTCTAGAAATCAACTTCCATCTGCAAGGAAGTGGACCAAATCACATACACCTGACTTAATAATTGGAGATCCTAAAGCAGGTGTCAGAACTAGAAATGCACCATCAAATGAATGTCTCTATCATTATTTTCTATCTCAGACTGAACCAAAGAAAGTGGAAGAAGCTCTTCAAGATGCTGATTGGGTGCAAGCAATGCAGGAAGAGTTAAATGAATTTGAAAGAAATAAAGTCTGGACCCTAGTGCCAAGACCAAAGAACGGATTAATTATTGGCACAAAATGGGTGTTCAGAAACAAAACTGACAGTGATGGCATAATTACAAGAAACAAAGCAAGGCTGGTTGCTAAAGATTACTCTCAACAGGAGGGTATTGGCTATGATGAAACATTTGCTCCAGTTGCTAGATTGGAAGCCATAAGAATCTTTTTGGCTTATGCTGCTCACAAAAAGTTTAAAGTCTTTCAAATGGATATGAAAAGTGTTTTTCTCAATGGAGAATTAGAGGAAGAGGTATATGTTGAACAACCTCCAGGCTTTGTAGATCCAAAATTTCCAAATCATGTCTATAGGCTTGACAAAGCACTTTACGGCCTTAAGCAAGCTCCAAGAGCATGGTATGAGACTTTAGCTCAATTTCTTCTGGAAAGTGGATTTACCAGAGGCACAATTGATAAAACTCTGTTCTACCTCAACCATGGAAAGGACTTACTTTTGGTATAGATATATATTGAACTAAGTGCATTGCTTCTTATTACTTTGTGTATCTTATTACTAAGTCACAAACTAGATTATTGCTTCTTATCTGTCAAATTCTGATGTTAGTAAATCTTAAGGATGAACTACATGCTTGATAAGCCTCACTTATTTGAAGGAATAAAAGAAAAAGAAAATTGAAATTAGGTACTCCTTTGAGATTAAGAGTAAATATGTGAAAGGGAAGATCCAAGTGCATTGCTGGTATTAAGTTATATGCATTAGAAAAGCAAATTGATTTTTCTTGGTAACTTTTCACATTCTCTGATTACTGGAGAAATACTCTGATAACAACATAAATTCTGATGGCAGTTGTAACTCATTTATACTGAGAAGCCACTATCTAAAGAATTTAAAAAGATGCATAAATGAGCACAAATAGTTGAGGTGGACTTTTACATAACTTTATTCTATAGTAGACTTCACAATTAAAGACAAATTTTAAGCATTTTTCTTGATTATGCCTTATTTCTAAGATATCTAAAGTTTATCATACTTTAATCTTTATCTGATCATTTGCAAATGCACACACTCTCACTCCATATGAATGATAAAAATTACTGTGATGATTAAGTTGTTTCTGACAAACAGTTAAGTATTATTTGCATAAATTTTGAGGACAAGTTCTAATGAAAGTTCTGATGATTAAACTCTGAAGAAACTAGTCAGTATTTGTGTGAAGAATCATAGAAATAGTCATTCACTTTTTAAGTACATAAGCCATATTCTGATGACAGTTAAATTCTGATAATAGTCAACTTTTGATGCAAATCCTGATGGAAACTCTGATGCTTATGTGGCATTATTTATTTACTTGACTTATTTATGGTATTTACTGTAACGGTCATATTTATCAGAAATGTTTAAGTGAGATAAAACAGTGATAATCATTTGGTTAATGGGGTGCGTGTTTATTTTGGTAACATCATGTGAGCAATAATTACTGAACGTTTACCGTGCCCACTCATTACTGTTTTGACTGTTTCCATGCTGCCAGGTGTAAAAAGTCTGTTCCGCTTCACAAAAATAGCCGTTGTCACGTGGAGTGTATAAATAAGAGAGTTAAAAGATTTTACAATCTTTTGCCTACTATTCTTATTTTTTAATCTCTCTTATTCTCTCTCACTCTCTAATATTCTCTGAAGCTATTTCTTACAGGCATTTTATCAAACACCTTTCGTACACACAACTTTTCACTTAATTTCTTACAGAAATGGCACCTAAGGATCTTATCTATGATGGAGCCAAGTTTGTCCCTAACAACTACATGGCTATTCTCAACAAGGACGAGGCTCCTTCAGAACTTCACTTCATTCAAGACTTTTTATCTCGAAGTGAAGTTGGGTATGCTCTGACCCAACCATAGCTTCTTTCAGGCAAACAAATTCTAGAGTTTTGGAGGTCAGGAGTATATGATGATGGTGGTGAAAATGGGTCCCCAAGCATCATATTTACAACATGGGAAGATGAACACTTGGTTACCTTGTCAATTATTCGATAAGCTTTACATCTTCCAGAAAACTGTACTTACAGTTCACAAGTTGGGGAGCCAGCTCTTCAACAGATGATGGAAAATCTTGGGTATGAGAAATACTTGTCCAAGCTGGGAAAACTGAAGAGGCCCCATATCAGGAGGGAGTGGAGTTTCTTTTTCGATTGCATCACCAAAGCCTTTTCCAACAAGTGCTCCAACTTTGATGCTATACCAATCATGTCAGAAAATTGGGTATGCTCTTCTTCATCAAACCAATTTTGATTATGCTAGTGTTGTGCTAGGTTTTATAGGTGATAGGATGAAAGAAGATAGCAACATAGTTTATTTTGCTAGATTCTGTCAGCTTATATACAATTTCTGTTGTTCTGATGCACCTCAAAGCTTTAGTGAGACAATTGAACCCTTTAAACTTCACAAAAGGGCTTTCACAAACTTATTATCTGCTGATAATAAGAAGAATGCACTAAGACCCCTTCAAATTCCTACATAAGTAAAATAGTTCTTAGTAAATTCTGATCCTCACACATACACATCCATATATCCTGATATTGCACCTACACAACCTACCACTTCTCAACCTCCACCAACCCAGCCTTCCAACTCTCAACCACAGCCTACCTTCAGAACCTATTTCCAACCAGCACAATCTTCTCAACTACAACCATCGACACCTACTACTAAACCAACCTCTGGTACTTCGCAAAAGGTGCCAGTTTTAAAATCTGCTACAACATCTAGACCCAAATCTTCAAGACCAAAATCTGTTCCTCAATCTTCACCAAGGAGAAAGAGAAAACTGATTCTTAGAGATGAATCAGATGAAGATGAGCAAGTCCAGGTTCATGCATCAGAACCTGTGACAATAACAGCTGAAGAGGTAACTCCTTAGAAGGAGAATGAAGCTGAGGGTTCTGGTATTTTAAAAAGGAAAAGAACTTCAAGTTCTGATGTTGCTCAAGCAACTCCTCCACCATCCAGAAGATCAAAGAAGAAGAGAGCATGTGTGAAAATTACACAAGCTCAATATGAAAAAGCTAAGGATGGGGATCAGGAATCTCTGATCTCATCAGAACCAATAGTGATTGAATCTTTGCCACCTCCACCTCAAGCTGCAGACACTGTTCAAGATACAGTGATCACACCTCCTGTCTCTCCAATCAAAGAAACTGTTACAGTTGAAGATTCAGGATTAAGTCCTGAAATTTATATTCATAGGCTGAACATACCAACTGTCTTGTATCTGGAAGCACCAGCAAAGGAAACAACTCCACCTGTTTCTCCACTAAATGCTGAAGTTCCTACCATACCAATTCTGGATGTGGAAACATATGAAGTTGTACCAGAATCACCTTCAGTGACACACACTTTAGTAATGTCAGAAGATGATGAGATTCTCTCAAGTTCTGGAGACAGTGCTTCAGTAAATGCTCCAATTCTTGGAAAGGAGGCACTACTTAAAAATTTTGTTGAAGAAGATGCTCCTGTTCCATGGGAAGAAACTCACAGAGGAGTTGAATGGACCAAGAAGTGGAATGAATCTGACTTCATTCCCAGCTCAAAAGTTCTGTCAGATCATATTGCCAAAGCTGATGAGTTGTTGACAAATTCTGACTTCAAATCTCAACTTAAAGTCACAGCTCTCAATACTAAAAGTCTTCAAGGTCAACACTCCATTACTCATGCCAAGGTTGATAAACTACAGGAAAATGCTGATAAGCTGGACCTGATGCTCAAGCTAGACAAGAGCAGGTTTATCAGACCTATTCATGAAAAAGTAGAGGCTATTGAGCAAGCTCAAGAAAAGCAACAGGCCCAACTGAATGAGGTCCTGCATAATCAAGCCTCTCAACAAGCTAAACTGAATGAAATTCAATCTTTAGTGGAACTTCTTCTCTCTCTACTCCTATCAGATGATGCCAAAAAGGGGGAGAAGGTAGTTAAGTCCAAGTCCAAATGCTCAACTATTCAAGTACTGAAGAAGAAGGATGATAAAGGAGATGACCACGGAAACCCTAGCAAGGGCAAAGGTCAAGATCAAGGTCAAAGCAGCAAAGTTTCTTCACAGAAACTAATTTCTGATTCTAGAAAATTCTCTACACAGAAGAATACAAGTTTTGAAGCTGTGAATGCTCAAGTTCTGAAAGCTAGTTTTGATGATCAAAGTTTGATGACAAAGCCTGATATTCTGATTCAGTCTGGAAGTCAAGACTCTCAGAAGTTTTTACAAACTCTGAAACTTAAGGGAATGGATATTACTGTCTACTATAAAGGTCCCAAGATTCAGACACTTGATGAAGAAATTGCTAGAAGATTATTTCTCAAGCATAATCTTGGAATGGATTTAGAGACTCTAAAGGAGGAAGAACCTAGATTTGCAGCTGAGAAGACAAATCTTAAATCTAAAGCTTCTAATGCAAAGAAATTTCCTAGGCCTAAGGAAAAAGGCATTGTGATCAAGGAAAGGTCAACTTCTGAGGCTTCAAAGCCCAAGACAAGATCACAAGTTGAAATTGATCCCAAGGAAAAAGGGAAAGGAAAGATTGATGAACCAACAAAGAAACAGGAGATGAAGATTACTCAAATCCTGATGAAACCTGTGTGCAAAATGGTTCAAGTTTATGATGATACAACTGCAGAAGATGAGACTGCTGAAACTCTGAAAAGAACGAAGATGACAAAAGAATCCAAGACAACCTCTGACATAGCTCAAGTTGTTAAGAGTGAAGCTACAAAAGAATTTACAAATCCTGAACAAGTCATCAAGACATCAACCTCTGACAGAGCTCAAGTTGATTTGAACAAGATGGAAATTGCTGATAAGAGGAAACTCCTATGGAAAAATATAACACGATCAGATCCTAAGAAAAGTCAACTGCTGTCTGATTTAAAGACTGTTGGATTGAAAGCCAGAGAAGCAAGAGACAGAGCTGGATTAGGTTCTGAAGAAGCCAAGATCAAGACATGAGTTGAAGTAATTACCAGAGATCCATTCTTATTAACTGACAAACCACTTAAGGAAGTTACACAGAAACACCTTGACAAGGTTATATCTATTCAAGTGGTACTGGATACTCATGATAAGAGTAATGTCAAGGAAAAGCTGATTCTATTTCTTGAAGATGGAAGAACATACGAAATGTCAGAATCATATGTGCTAAACAAATCCCTGAAAGAACTTTAATTCTTTCATTATCTTTTGGAGATAAAGTCTGAGATTACCAGAAGATGGTCAAATTTCATAATGAAGACCATAAGGGATAAAGCCAGAATCTCTGGATCAAGGGTTGCAGAATTTATTCCAAAGATAGTTGAAGATGATGAAAGTGAAATTCCAATGAGGAAAAATTCTGCTAAACTTGAAGTTATTCTGAAGGAGAAATGTCTGTGCTATAATGAAGACTCATCTCATCTAAGGGTAATCAGACTTGGTGATGGATTAGAAAGAAACCACATTTCAGCACTAAGGACTACAATCTACCAGATTGGAAGTCAAGATGAAGAGATGAAGCAAGTCAAGGCTACATTAGCTCAAGTCCTGAGAAATGCAGGAGAGAAGCTGATATCAAACTTTGTCAAGAATTACTTTGGATTCAGATTGATTCAATAAGATTGGTAAAAGCTGCAAGGACTGTAAGTTGTAGTTAGTTGTCTAAATAAACTCTCATTGTATTTGTACTTAAATATTTTTGACATCATCAAATCTATTAACTTGTATATTTTTCATAATTTACAAGTTGGGGGAGATTGTTAAATATATTTGTGATGTCATGTCTAATCTGTTGTGTTTAGTTTCAGAACTTAATATGAGGACTTATTAGGACTTACTGGAAATCAGAACTCACTGAAGTCAGAACTTATATCAGAACTTAAGGCCGTCGGGATTTATATCAGGACTTAAGTGCGGGTACTTCAGATAAAGAATGCAGCTGATTTACAGGAGACGATATGGACTAAAACAAAGGAAGATATGCATGAAGAGTTGGATAACTAAAAGACTTGTAGAAGATAATATTCGATTGATATATTTTAGGAGACAGAATTGTATTCCATATAAATTAGAAGATATCTTGTAGCTGTGTACTATATAAACACAGCTTAGGGTTTACACTATATGTGTTATCTTCACGAGAAAGATTATTGATTGTAACCTAGCAGCTCTTAGTGATATTGTTCATCACTGAGAGAGTAGTTTAACCTACTTTGTAACAGAGCTTATTATATTGAATAAACTTGATTACTGTTACATACTTGTGTTCTAAATCGATTTGATTGTATAAACACCATATTCAACCCCCTTCTATAGTGTTGTGTGACCTAACACAAAGAATTTAGCATCTGGAAATTCAACTATTGTGTTTGCCACTATTCCATCAATGTCAGGTTTTAATACTAAAAATCTCATAGCTATAGTGGTTTCAAGATAGCCTGGAAAGATACAGTCAACAGTTTTCGGACCTAGTTTCTTTCTCTTGTGTTCATGAACAAGTACCTTAGCAAGGTACCCCCACACATGAAGATACTTAAGACTAGTCATCCTGCCTTTCCATAACTCCAAGGGTGTCTTATCCATGTGTTTCAGAGGGACTCTATTCAAAATATGGCAAGCCGTATTTAGAGCCTCTCCCCACAAATATTTAGGCAACCCAGAGTTAATTAGCATAATATTAATCATATCTTTAAATGTTCTATTCTTTCACTCAGCAACCCCATTAGACTCAGGTGTGTATGGTGGAGTAACTTTATGAACTATACCATTTTTTGCACAAAATTTATTAAAAGAGTTAATCGTATACTCACCACCTCTATCAGATCTTAATCGCTTAAGTAACTTACTAGTTTGTTTTTCGACTTCAGTTTTATATATAATGAATTTACTAAGTTCTTCATCCTTATGTCTAAGTAAATAAACATAACAATATCTACTACTATCATCTATTGTTAGTCCCTAATAATGCAACAAGAATTACAGAATGGGGGTTGAATGGAATTCTTGAACCTTTTTCTGAATTATAAAATGTTCTAATTTAAGATATATATGACAGTGTTTTGATTTGCAAAGTGCGGAATGATAAGTTAAATATGAATCAAAACACAAAGTAATAAAAACACAAGTCTTTAAAACTTTTTGGTGGATTTGAATGTATCCACCATATATATATATATCAAGAGAACTCTGTGAAGCTTGAACAGCTCACAGCTGCTTACAAATAAGAACAACTAAACTTACAGAGAAATGCTAAGGATACAGCTTACAAATGTTTCTCTGAGAAAATACTTGCTTAGTCTTCTTGTTGTTGTTCAATTTGCTACTCTTGGTTTATATATCACCAAGATTACACAGTAATAAGACAAGATAATAAAACAAAACCTATCAAGTCTAATACTATGCTGCTTCACTACTCTATTCCAACATCTTTGAATATCTTCATAATAGCATGGAAATGGCAATGCTTCTTTGTTCTAAAAAACCCAGTTGAGTAGGCTTTCACATTCCTTTTGCATACACTCGACGCATGTGACTGTGTTGTCACTGTCAACAGATGTTTGAATTGATTATCCATCGGGTTGCCTTGTTGATCATCCGTCGGGTAGCTTTATTGATCATCCGTCGGGTAGCTATTTGGCACTTGACTTCATTTCATTTATGCAGAATTACAAGACATCATCTATGTACAATTAAATTAACATATTCTGCATATCTAATTAAAGTCAACATGACTTATATGCTACTATAGAATCTATACAAGGGTGTTTGCAGAAATATGCTATATGACTTATTGCTACATAAACTACTCACTCGATGGATATCAAATTATCATCCGTCGGGACTATATTGAGTCATCCGTCGGGACTATATTTGCTTATCCGTCGAGTGCTACATATTTCACTAAATTAAATCTACTAAGGTGTTTTGTTAATGAAATCATCAAGTTCACAAGATATTCAAAACAATCTCCCCCAATTTATGTCTACTAGAATTGTAGCCATAAATTAAGAGAAACTTGATGATAACAAAACACCCTAAGAATACAAGTTTAAATAGAAGTAGATAAAACTGTAAAAGTGCTGCAATTAACAAAATGTACAAAGATTTGCTCACAGTCATTTTCAAGGTGCTCCTCTAGCCTGAGCAGATTAATCTATTTCTTTGAAGATCTGGATCTCTTTCCAAGCTTTCTGTTATTTTCATCTATCTAATTTTGGAGTTGTCTGTGGAATTCCAGTTCATTAGATTCTGAGAGATTTAGCATTCCTTGCATTTCCAAAAGAGTCTCATTACTAGAGATGCTCAACTGGTCTTCTAATATGAAGAATCTTCTAACTCCTTTATCATCCATGAATTCCATCAGCCAGTAGGACCTTAGATGCACTCTATTCCCTGTGTAAGGAATAGTTAGAGTCTTTGGGAGTGCATCTTTGGCTCTAATGCTCCTCAGTTCTTCAATCTTCTTTAGAACAAGTCTTCTAGCTGTCACATTGAATCCAAAGTTCTTCTTGAAGGATGAATAAACCTTTATCAGCATATATTGGCTTTCTTGAAGGATCCTGTGAAGTGGCTACTGTATCTCTTTTCCTCCCTTGTACTTGAATACTAACCTTTCAGGTAGAATCCTGTAAGCATCAATCCCTCTAACTTCTTCCAGTTCATCTAGATAGAGGTTTAAATCTGAGAATTCCTTGATGTCACAGATGTACATGATATCTCCCTTGTTGACTTTGGTTTGAACTTTGGTTAGGGACTTAGATCTGAGAGTTGAAGGCTTCACTTTCTTGACTGCTTTGGTCTTTATCTTCTTTGGCTTCATGAAGTCAGGTAGATTGAGTTCAGGTATTGGTAGACTATCCCAGTCTATTGGCTCATCCTTTGGAATGATAGGTTCACCATGAAAAATTCTTGGATGGATCTATCTTGAATTCTTCATGTGCCACAGAGGGCATGGATGTTTGAGTTGTTGTAGAAATAGACTCTTTAGGAAAGTATCCTACCATATCCTCATCACTGAAATCCAATTTTCTCTTGATTCTTTGCTTGTACCTTGGCTTCTTTGTCTGTGGAGGTTCATTTTGCTTTACTTGATCTTGAGATTCAACAATTTTAGATGGTTGTGCAAAAATTTGTTGTATGGTTTTCACAGCTTGTAACTTAGCCAAGATAACAGCTTGCTCCTTCTTTTGTTTGAGTTTTTTAGCATCTAGAGCAACTTGCTTCTTTTCTTGCTTCAGTCTTGCCTTTTCTTCCCTTTTTGCTTTAGCAAAATGAGGGTGTCCAGCCATCACACAAATTTCCTTACCATTTCTGAAAATCTTGGCTATTCTCCTTTTTAGAGCTGAATCTGCAGGATCCTTGTAGAATGCTATAGACCTGGCCAACAGCTTCTTCTCATCAGGCTTTGGTGTCTCATACACTGTGTCCAAGGGGTTCTTTAGTGAAGATTTAGGATAGTTCATCTTTGGCTTCAAAATTAGCTCAGCCTTTGGAGATTTGATGCAGGATGGCTGTCCTCTTTCCAGATAATTCATGCTCATATCATTCACAGAGATTTTCCTGACTTGAGAGTGATGAATGGCTGATTTTTCTGGCTTCTTTACTAGCCCAAACCTCTTTTGAATGTCCTCATCAATTTTTTCTCAGTTGATTGGGCTCAACTGCTTCTTTTCAGCTGCTCTCAATATGGCTGCTGCGTCATTAATCAGATCAATTCTGTCTGTAGTTGGTGGCTTGTGAAAGTAATTGTAGGCATAATTACTTTGCTAACTTGAATATTGAGCTGTTTCTCCCCCTCACTTGATCCTTTCTCCCCCTTTCTGTTATCATCAAGTTGTGTGGGAGGGAGTTGAGCAGCCACCAACTGTTGGAGTAGTGAAGTCTGAGCTTCTTGATTGTTAAGTATCTTGGCCATTGACTTCTCTACAGCAGATAGTCTTGAGTCCATGGCCTCAACTTTCCTATTGAGATTAGCCTCCTTCCTTAGCTTTTGAGCAATTTCAGTCATGGTGGTTGCAGGGAGTCTAGCATCCATCCTTTCTATAATATCTTGCTTGACTTCAGAAATTTCCTGCTTGATTGCATCCACACTCTGACTGTGTTGGAGTGCTTGAATTTTATGCAGCTGGAGTGCTTCCAGATTTGTTGTGAGTAGCTTCTTTGTGCTAGCATTTGAAGATGCCTGAATGGCTGCTTAGGTGTCATGAATTAGCTTGAATAGAATTGATTGGAGATGTGAGTAAGAACATTCTTTTATAAGCATCCAGGCAGGAACAACTGCATCTCCCCCTATGTCCATGCTGTCTTCCTCATCATCCCCATTAGCATCCCCAAAAGAAGCTTCATCCAGTTCAAAATCACTGCCAATGTTGGAAGGCATAGCAGTGATTGCATCCTTTGCTCTTTGTAAAGATTGTGTAGTATACACCAAGTTCAGTAATCTTTCAGCCTCCTCATTGCCCTGTACAGCTAGAGTTTGGTAAGCTGTCATAGGGTGAGTAAATATCTCAGCATCTAGGGAAATGGAATCTATAACAGCTTGATATTCTTGCTGAAATAGCCTTTCCCTTTCTGCATCATTGACATTCATTGACTCACTTACAATGGTTTCCATCCTTATCACTCCTGTACCTGCATTTCTCTCTTGATCTCTCTTTTGTTGCATCAAGGTCTCACCTTGGCTCCCCACCCTCACACCCTCACCTTCACCATCTAAGGTGGGACTCCTCACACTCACTTTTTCCAATCCTGAAGAAATGGATTGCATTTGTTCACTCTCTTCCTCTCCTTTTTCCTGGGAGCAACCCAAACTCTCACTCATTTCACTCCCTTCCCTCAATCCTAGGAGTGATTGCACTACC
The DNA here is from genome assembly GCF_009905375.1 of Apium graveolens. NCBI lineage: Eukaryota > Viridiplantae > Streptophyta > Magnoliopsida > Apiales > Apiaceae > Apium > Apium graveolens. The sequence goes on along the minus strand of NW_027417563.1, from coordinate 19,927 downwards.
ACTAAGTCTTCTGCACTTGTAATAATTGATGAAATTTGAAGCTGTGCAGAGACACTCGACAGATAAGGGATATCCGTTGGGTTAGCAGTTTGACTATCTGACGGATAACTACTGTTAAGCTTATCCGTCGGGATACAATCACTACTCGATGGATGAACAATATCCATCGAGTGAGTAGAAATGAATGAGTTTGGAGTGGAAACTATTGTGGACTCTATGCAGATTGATGAGAATTTTGGCACAGATGTCTCAACAGTTTAAGAAAGAAATGGCAAGTGAGCCAATAAATCATCTAGAAGATGATGCTCACTTGCTTGGATTTTTAGCTTCTACAAGAGAGTTAAAGATGGAGAATTTGGAACTGATGTGTTTATCATGTCAACATCCAAAGAGTGTGTGGGAGAATTTGGTGTTTCATGGGCTTCAATTGTTAGAGATTTTGGTTGTGACTCAACATTTATTGGAGCCACATCAACCTGACTTTGAGAAGGTGCAGTGACTGTGTCTTTAGCACCAGTTTGCACAGTGTGTGAACCCTGTGCATCCCCAAGGGTCTTTGATTTCTTCTTTCTAGTGTAAGTTTAGGGTGAGCTTGTGTCCCTTACCCTTTTGGCCCGTGCTCTTGGCTGAGAGCTTTGTTCAATAGTCACATCCTTTTGGGAGGATGCAACTAGCAATGAGCATATATCCTTATTAAGCACTGCAGTTTGTTGGGAAATTGTAGTGTGGCTAGGCTGGGAAGTACTCACCTCTCCAACCTTATCCTTAGGGTTTCTTTGATGTTCACCCTGTCCCTCACCTTTCTTACCCACCTTCACACTCCCCTCTTTTGGTTTGGTGGATTTTACAACTGGCATCTTTTGAGAGACACCAGAGGGGGCTTTCTTTGTCTTTGTTTTTGAAATTTTGGATTTGGTAGCTTGGGTGGGCAACTGTTGGGTCAATGACACAGTTGCCATGGCTATACTGGAATGAAAAGAAGTTTGTGAGGCTGGAAGAGTAGAGACAGTTGAACTTACCTCACTTACCTGAGGTACCTCCATAACTGGAAAATAGAAGAGTGGCACCTCTTTGTGATGATTTGCTCTGTTCAAATCTGCAATGATTCTCCTTTCTTGAACCCACCAATCTAATTTGTTGGTTGGGTTCTCAAGAACAATATCCTCAGAGAGGTGGTTAGCAAACATCATTAAAAAATCTAGCATAGTAAACATTTTTACCCCTCTTATTTAGCTTCCCTAACTTAAACCCCAACTCAAATATAACAAGATCACTAAAGTTGAAAAATTTATCAGTTACTAGCATGGAAAGCATGTTGAGCATAGAGATATTAACTGAATCAAAATTGCTAATTTTACCAGAAAATACCTTAGTAACTACATCACACAGATAACTCCATTCCTTCCTAAGACCCAATCTCCTAATCTCACTTAATCACACAGATAACTCCATTCTTTCACACAGATAGCCCATGGAATTAAGCATATTAACAATGTCAGTGTCTGTGTGTGGAGAAGTTACAGTATTATCAGGAATTTTGAAACATGCTTTAACAATATCACTATTAACACAGAATTCCTTACCTTTAATAGTGAAGGTGATAGTCTTATCAGTTGAGTTGTATATTGCAGTCATCCACATTTCTTCAACAACCTCACAGTAAATGGTGGGTGATTCCAGCATGGCATAGTTGAGTTTGCAGTTCTTCACAAAATTCATCATTTTGTGGTAGTCCCCGGAATGCTGAATCCCCTTGTTCACTAAAGTCGTGAAGTTGTTCTTCTCATAGATAAATCCAGTTTGAGACATGATCTTGACGACTGGTGCCATTGTTAGAGAGAAAAAAAACTCGCAGAGAGAGAGTAAGTGCTTTTGAGAAGGAAAGAAGTTAGAGCAGATGATTTGAGAATGATAAAAGAAAAGCAATAAAAATGAATTATACTTTTATACTCTCTCAAAAATAACTATCAAAAACAATAAAGTAAAATAAAGTAACCAATAAGAATTGCCCAAAATAGTCGTTTAAAAAATAAACTATAAAAATTTCATCAATTATCCGTCGTATTATATTTACAAACTGTAAGTATACTCGATGGGTAATGTTCAGAGAATCAACGGCTAAGAATAAGACAATTCAACGGATGAGGATAAATCAGTTATCCGTCGAGACAATAAATATTCCAGAAAAATAATTGATTTTATTAACAAAATGTATACCGACGGATGATCAAACTCGATGGATAATGATCATCCATCAAGATGTAAATTTTGACTTAGCCAAAATTTCATCCAAGACTGAAAAATCAATTAAATTTTTGGCTACATTACAACTTTCAAATTACCTGTAAAGATTCAAGAGTAATTTAGCATACCTAACTCACTTACCAACCTTGAAAAGGTGGATTCATCCGGTGGCTTGGTAAATATATCTGCAAGCTACTTTTCACTTGGAACAAAATGTAGTTCCACAGTACGATTCATTACATGTTCCCTTATGAAGTGGTACTTGATGTCTATGTGCTTTGTTCTTGAATGCCATACTGGATTTTCAGTGATGGCAATTGCACTTGTATTATCATAGAAAATAGGAATTTTTTCCACTTGCAGACCATAGTCTAGCAATTGGTTTTTCATCCACAGAATCTGTACACAGCAACTGCCAGCAACAATATATTCAGCTTCAGCTGTAGAAGTAGAAACTGAATTTTGCTTTTTACTGAACTAGGACACAAGCTTGTTTCCTAGAAATTGACAGGTTCCTGTTGTACTTTTTTTATCAATTCTGCAACCTGCATAATCTGCATCTGAATAACCAGTTAGATCAAAACCCGAATCTCTAGGGTACCAAATGCCAAGTTTTGGTGTTCCTTTGAGATATTTGAAAATTCTCTTAATAGCTACTAAGTGAGATTCTCTAGGATCAACCTGAAATTTAGCACAAAGATATGTAGCAAACATTATATCTGGTCTACTAGCTGTTAAGTACAGAAGTGAGCTAACAATGCCTCTATAACTTGAAATATCCACAGACTTTTCAGTAGTGTTTAATTCAAGTTTGGTTGCAGTGGCCATGGGAGTTTTTGCAGATGTGCAATCCATTATATCAAACTTCTTTAAAAGATCATAAATGTATTTAGTTTGACTAATGAATATTCCATTACTAACTTGCTTAACATGCAAACCAAGAAAGTAAGTTAGTTCTCCCATCATGCTCATTTCATACTTACTTTGCATCAATTTGGCAAACTTTTTGCAAACTTTTTCATCTATAGAGCCAAAAATAATTTCATCTACATAAATTTGAACAAGTATACTAGAGCCATTAACATTTCTAAAGAATAAAGTTTTGTCTACAGTACCTCTAGTGAAGTGATTTTCTAAAAGAAACTTTGACAAAATGTCATACCAGGCTCTAGGTGCTTGCTTCAGTCCATAAAGTGCTTTCAAAAGATAGTAGACATATTCTGGAAAATTTGGATCGTCAAAACCAGGAGGCTGACTGACATAGACTTCCTCCTCCAAATCTCCATTCAGGAAGGCACTTTTGACATCCATTTGATAGACCTTGAAATTGGCATGGGCTGCATAGGCTAAGAAAATTCTGATAGCTTCAAATCTTGCAACATGAGCAAAAGTTTCATCAAAATCTATTCCTTCTTGCTGACAGTAGCCCTTAGCAACCAATCTAGCTTTGTTCCTGAATACTATGCCATTTTCATCCATCTTGTTTCTGAATACCCATTTGGTGTCTATTGGATTCTTTCCTTTAGGCTTGGGTACTAACTTCCGTACCTTATTCCTTTCAAATTGGTTTAGCTCCTCCTGCATAGCTAAAATCCAATCAGGATCCAACAAAGCTTCTTCTACCTTCTTTGGTTCTTCCTTAGAGAGGAAGCTGCTATATAGACATTCTTCTTGAGTTGCTCTCCTTGTTTGAACTCTAGAAGATACATCACCAATGATGAGCTCAAAAGGGTGATCCTTTGTCCATTTCCTTTGTTGAGGTAGATTAGCTCTAGATGAGGAGGCCTCATTATTGTCTTGATGTGTGATTGAGTTTTGATTATTAGAAACTCCCCCTGAGTTAATGGATATTTGATCTGAGAAAGGGGAACTTTCTGTAAGTGATCTATTCTGACTTTCAGCTTCTTTTGATGACCCGACAGATGGTGAATTTTGAGTACCGACTGATGAAGCTGGTTGTCTCCCGACAGATAAAGCAAATTGTCTCCCGACGGATGAAGCATTTTGCAACTCGACAGATGTTGAATTTTGTGCTTCATTGGTAGTGGATTTTTCTGCATTATCCTTTGATACTGTTTCTTGATCACTTTCATCATCACTATCATCACTAACCATCTCCACATTGTCAAATTTGTGGCTTTCATGGTAATCTAAATCTCGTAGTCCTTCAATCTTTTTATCATCAAATACAACATGTATTGATTCCACAACAATGTTGTTTCTCAGATTGTCGACTCTATATGCTTTACCAACAGCATATCAACAAAAATTCCTTCATCTGCTTTAACATCAAACTTTCCATTCTGATCAGTTTGATTTCTCAAGATATAACATTTGCAGCCAAAGACATGAAGAAAATTTAGAGTTGGCTTCTTATTCTTGAATAATTGATAGGGAGTCATGCATTTTGCTTGATTAACCAGAGAAATATTCTGAGTGTAGCATGCAGTATTTACAGCTTCAGCCCAGAAATATGTTGGTAACTTAGATTCTTCAAGCATTGTCCTTGCAGTTTCAATAAGTGATCTGTTCTTTCTTTCTACTACTCCATTTGGTTGTGGAGTTCTTGCTGTTGAAAACTCATGCAAAATTCCATTTTCTTCATAAAATGCTCTCATGACAGAATTCTTGAACTCAGTTCCATTGTCACTCCTGATTCTTCTAACTTTGAAATCAGGATTATTGTTGACTTGCCTTATGTGATTGATGATGATTTCACTAGCCTCATCTTTGGACTTAAGGAAATATGTCCAAGAGAACTTTGAGAAATCATCTACAAATACTAGGCAAAATCTTTTCCTTGAGATGGACAACACATTGACGGGTCCAAACACATCCATGTGTAGCAGTTGCAAAGGTTCTTCAATTGTTGTATCAAGCTTCTTTCTAAATGATGCTTTAATTTGATTTCCCTTTTGGCATGCATCACACAGTCCATCCTTCGAAAACTCCACTTGAGGAATGCCTCTAACCAGTTCTTTCTTTACAAGTTCATTCATGGTCTTGAAGTTTAGATGGGATAGCTTCTTGTGCCATAGCCAACTTTTATCTTGACTTGCTTTACTGAGAAGACAAGTAACAGATTCTGCATTTGATGAGTTGAAGTCATCTAAGTACACATTCCCTTTTCTCACTCCAGTGAGAACCACTTTATTGCTTCTCTTGTTTGTCACAACACAGGCTTCCGAGTTGAAGGTTACTGAATTGCCTTTATCACACAGCTGGCTGATACTCAACAAATTATGCTTGAGACCATCCACTAAGGCAACCTCCTCAATGATGACATTGTCTTTTGAAATCAAGCCATATCTCACAGTATAACCCTTGATGTCATCTCCAAAAGTAATACTTGAGCCAACTCTCTCATTGAACTCTGTGAGAAGGGTAGAATCACCAGTCATGTGTCTTGAACATCCACTATCCAAGTACCACAGATTCTTTCTATTTCCATGCACATATTAAAATCAAATCAAGTTGATTTTGGTACCCAAGTTTCCTTGGGTCCTGCCTTGTTAGCTTTTTTCTTCAGTTTCTTAGGTTTGATCTCATTTAACTTGGGGATATCAGATTCATCCTTAGTCATTTGAGTTGGACCTTTGAAACCATTCATTACAACAGAATTATCTTGCACATTTTGATTAACAGGAAATGACATGCTACTAGTAAACATGTTATTCCAGTAGTGCATGCTAAATGATATTTGAGGCATACTAAATACAGCATAATAAGGATTATGTGCAAATGACATATTAGCAAATTGTGCATTCATATTTTGTGTAGACATAACATTCATAGGCATAGAAGGCATGGCATTCATGTTGGGAAAATGAGGTGGCACAGATATGGAAGTAGGCATGGCAGTTTTGCAAATTAACAAACATATGATTTACACTACCACACTTAACACAGATTTTTTTTGGAGCATACTTATCAGGTGTGTAGTTGTTATGTTTGTTAATCCCCATTTTACCATTTTTATTGTTTTTCTTTTTAGCCTCTGTTTTAACCTCAATCTTTTCTAGTCTGTCATTCAATTGCTTGATAGACAGATGTCCAACATTCACTTTCTTCTCCTTCCTCACTTGACTAGATTCTCCTGAAATGAAGTTTTTGGAAACTGATCCATATTTTTCATTTAACTTGGCAAGTTTGGCTTTACTCACAGGTCTGCTTACAGCCGGCGGATGAGGATTTATGTCACTCGACGGATAATCCTTTTGGTTATCCGACGGATGACTCTCATCATCCGTCGAGTCCACATATGTTAGCAATCCTTCAACCAAATTGGATTCCAGCTTCTCCTTATTCTTCTTCCAGGCTGCATCACAAAAGGACTCAATAGCTTGAACTTTGGTGATTTGAGTATGAACATCTCTATATGTGTTCCATTCCTTAATCACCTCCTTTTCTCGTTCAAGCCGCTTCTTCAAGGAGTCAATTAATTCATCCTTAGCAATTTTACACTCAATTCTCAATTTTTCAAATTCAATAAACTGAGACTCTAGCACATTATTCCTCTCACTTAAAAACAAATTGTTTTCTTTGATTTTAGCATTTTCCTTTGTAAGAGACTTAAGTGTAACACGCAAATGATATAATTCTGTAGACATGTCATTTATTGCATCATTACAATCAGCTTTAGATAAATATGCAAGGTTAGTGGTGATTACCTGATTACTTGAAGAACTTGTCTATGTTTCATCAGCCTTGGCCATTAGGTCTAGATTGACATAGCTGACATCCTCATCCTCATCCAGACCAGATGTTGCCCAGTCATTTTCTTGTGTAATGAAAGCCCTTTCCTTTTGTTTGAGCAACTCAAAATATTCCTGTTTATAATCCACAGGCTCAAATTTTTTCTTGCTGGAATCTGACTTTTTATACTCACTGGAAAAGTGCCCTGCCAAGACATATTTGAAACATTTGAATTTTGATTTATCCACCATGTTTCTATTTGGCTTAGCTGCTCCAAAGTTCTTCTTGAACTTGAGCTTGGAAAATCTTCTGGAAAGAAATGCTAGATGTTCATCAATGTCATCCATATCATCTTGGCTCAAAGAATCTTCATTTTCTGCTACCAGCCCCTTGCCCTTGTTTTCACAGACCTTTGAAGTAGACTCAACAACTTCTATCTTCATCTCCTTCTCTTTTTCTAACTTAGCAACTAGTGCAATGGATCCTCATTTCTTTCTCCCTTTCTCCATTATTTCATCTTGCTCTATTTCAAGCTCATAAGTCTTTAGAAAGCCATACAGTCTCTCTAGTGTAAACTCCTTGTATTCTTGTGATTTTCTCAAGGAGACTGTCATTGGTTTCTATTCTTTTGGTAGGGATCTCAGAAATTTGAGGTTAGAATCTTTGGTTTGGTAGACACTTCCATGCAGCTTTAGAGCATTTAGTAGCTTTTGAAATCTACTAAAGATATCAGTGAGAGTTTCACCTTCTTCAAAGTGGAAATCCTCATATTGTTGAATTAGTAACTGCATTTTGTTTTCTCTAACTTGTTCAGTGCCATCATAGATAATCCGAATTGTATCCCAAACTTCCTTGACAGTTTTGTAATTGATGATGTTGTCAAACATGTCACCATCAACTCCATTGAACAGAATATTCATGGCCTTCTTGTCTTTCCTCACTTGTTCAATATCAGGATCTGACCATTCATGCCTTGGCTTGGGAACTGATGGCTCATTTCCAGTTGCAGCTCTCATTGATACATGAGGGCCTCTCTCTATGCAATCCACATAGGCCTCATCTTGAGAAAGTAAGTGAAGATGCATCTTTACCTTCCAGTGATGGTAATTGTCTTTGTCCAGAAAAGGAATCTTGACTCCAACATCCTTCTTGTTCATCTTGTTGTTTGTTGTGATCTTTAAACTCTTTGTTCTTCAAGAGCTTACTCTGATACCAATTGTTAGTCCCTAACAATGCAACAAAAATTACAGAAGGGGGGTTGAATGGAATTCTTGAACCTTTTTCTGAATTATAAAATGTTCTAACTTAAGATATATATGATAGTGTTTTGATTTGCAAAGTGCGTGATGACAAGTTAAATTTGAATCAAACACAAATTAATAAAAACACAAGTCTTTAAAACTTTCTGGTGGATTTGAATGTATCCATCAGATATATATATATATATCAAGAGAACTCTGTGAAGCTTGAATAGCTCACAGCTGCTTATAAATAAGAACAACTAAACCTACAGAGAAATGCTAAGGATACAGCTTACAAATGTTTCTCTGAGAAAATGCTTGCTTAGTCTTCTTGTTGTTGTTCTATTTGCTACTCTTGGTTTATATATCACCAAGATTACACAGTAATAAGACAAGTTAATAAAAAAAAACCTATCAAGTCTAATACTATGTTGCTTCACTACTCTATTCCAGTATCTTTGAATAACTTCATAATAGCATGGAAATGACAATGCTTCTTTGTTCTCAAAAACCCAGTTGAGTAGGCTTCCACATTCCTTTTGCATACACTCGACGCATGTGACTGTGTTGTCACTGTCAACAGATGTTTGAATTGATTATCCGTCGGGTTGCCTTGTTGATCGTCCGTCGGGTAGCTTTGTTGATCATCTGTCGGGTAGCTATTTGGCACTTGACTTCATTTCATTTATACAGAATTACAAGACATCATCTATGTATAATTAATCAACCTATTCTGCATATCTAATTAAAGTCAACATGACTTATATGCTACTACCGAATCTATACAATGGTGTTTACAGAAATATGCTACATAACTTATTGTTACATAAGCTACTCACTCGATGGATGTCAAATCATCATTCGTCGGGACTATATTGGGTCATCCGTCGGGACTATATTTGCTTATCCGTCGAGTGCTATATATTTCACTAAGTTATATCTACTAAGGTGTTTTGTTAATGAAATCATCAAGTTCACAACATATTCACAACATCTTTAAAAGTAAGGAAGTATCTAAACTGGTCCTTGGTCAATATACCACCAAATTCATAAATATCAGTGTGTACAAAATCTAACAAGTCTGAATCCCTAACAATGTTATGAAAAGGTTTCCTTATTTGTTTAGCAGACACACATACTTGACATTTAGAATTCTTTTCTATGGTATATTTTGGAATCAACTCTAAGTTCATCATATTCTTAAGAGAACCAAAGTTTAAGTGACCTAGTCTAGCATGCCATATATCCGAGGATTCAACACAGTTAACAGAAGAAATAATATTATTATTAAAATTCCTCAAAACGGGTTTAACATTAATAACAAATAAACCATTTGACAATTAACCCTTTCCAAAAAATGTAGCAGTATGAATAAGAACTACTTTATTACACTTGAAAGAAATTTCAAAACCACTAGAAACTAAACAGCTTCCACTTATTATATTTCTACGCATGTCGGGAACATGATGCACTCTAGTCAGAGATAGTATACGTCCTGAAGGGAACTTTAGATCCACGTTTCCTATTCCAAGTACTTGAGCGACACTAGCATTCCCCATCTTCACAGTCAAGCTATGACTCTGTTGATAAGATACAAATAAACTAATATCAACATAAATATGCACATTAGCTCCAGTATCTATCAACCATTCATTTGACAGTTAGGTAGAAAATATTAAAGGGTTGTAGGATACATACCGGTCATCGATGGTTTCAGAAGCCGTAGCCTCACCAACAACCATGTTCACTACGGGCCCACTTGCGGTTCCAAGCACAGCATTCGCTTACGCTACCACCTCAGTTTTCTTCGCTTTCTTCGTAGGGCAGTCCTTACTCCAGTGCCCAACCTGCCCACAAGACCAACATGGTTTGTTTGCCTTGGGTTTCTTGGCCTTGTCCTTGTCACTCTTAGGTTTATTACTATTAACTTTCTTAGCAATAGCCTTCCTTTTCTGTCCTACAGTTGCTACGTTTACCTTCAAGGTACCGTGCTCAATTGGCATCACATGTCCCTGTTTGGACTTATGTTGTTCTTGGACCGAGATGTCCAGCATTAGGTTGGTCCAGGTGATCTCTCCTTTATGTCTTTTCAGGGAGAGAGAGAACTGTTCCCAAGACTTCGGGAGCTTCTCAATCACGCTCATAACCTTGAACTTCTCAGGGAGATCCATTCCAGGCTCCTTCAAAGCATGCACTATCATCTCGAACTCATGCACTTGCTCAGTCATGGACTTATTGTCCACCAGCTTGAACTTAAGGAACCTTGCCACAAAATACTTTTCCATACCTTGTGAGTCAGTATTATGTGTTTGGTCCAGCTTTTCCCATAAGAGTTTTGCGGAGTAGGCATCAGAAGAATAGAAATCAAACAAAGTGTTTGTCAACCCCATCCTTCCCAGCCCACTTCGCAAAAGCCTTAACCGTTTCAGCCTTCTCTTGATCTACAACCAGTTTCTCATATTCCAAAACCGACCACTAACCCTTTATATTCAACAAAAATCTCATCCTTTTCTGCCAGCGAGAAAAGCCGATGCCACCGTTGAATTTCTCCGGTAAACCAGTTAATTCAACGGCTTAAGGAAAACTATAAGTAGTCCAATCTATGGCCCCAATAATTGCACCACCAACGGGAACCTCAGTTTCGCTAACCATTATTACGGTAAATAATACTATCTCTTCAAGAATTTTGGAAATAATACTAACTATTACAACAACATAGAGGTAATTATATATTGAATTTAGCAAGGCAAGGCCAAGATAACAGTTAACAAAGCAAAACATGTAGGTAAACAACATGCAAGTCAGAAACTGTAAGAACAAAGAAAATTAAGAGTGCGTACCAGTAACCATAGCTCTAACACTTAAAGAAAGAACATAAAGCGGTGATGTGCAACTAGTAAAACGCAGAAAGTAATGAAACAGCTGAGTCACCAGGCCTTGCTCGAAGTCCTGACTGCTCTTGAAGAGATAGTTGCCCCCACATGACCGCTTTGGGATGCTATGCAACAACTCCTCCAGGATAAAACAACTTTGAGCTTTGAGTTGACAGCACCTCGAAAGCTCAACTTCGACTGGAACCTCAATTCGCCGGAAAACCACTATCTGAATATGGGAGAGCAGAGAGTACAGAGAGGAGAAGAAGAATGTAGGGTGTGGTGCCAAAAACTCAGAACCTTAGTCCTCTATTTATAGTAGAGACTAAGTGAAACTGCCACCCCATTTAATATTATAATTAAATTGTACAATTAATAGATAAATCAAAACTGATAATTTGAATTTAAAATAAAATTGTAACAGCTTATTCATTAATCCCTCACATTATTTCAGATTTAAATTTAATTTGAATATATTATCAGTTACAAAGTTATTTGTTAAGTGTCCCGGTTCAATGAATCTGACTAAGCCCACTTACAAAGTGACTCAGCCCAATTCAGAAACCGAACCCAACCCAACAGATATAACCCAGCCCAACAGATATAACCCATCCCAAATTGATAAATAAATTCTAATTAAAATATTAAATCACACAAATAAATAAAATCCTCGCTCAGGTCGCCTCGCGTACGAGAGACGCCGAGACATTCGCCCAAATCGCCCTTCGACCCAATCCGACCCGATCCGGTGCAATCCATTCCGGTCCGGTCCGGTCCAGTGCGGTATGGTGCATGGCGGGGCGGCGGCGCGCGCGCGCGTGTGTGCGCGCGTGAAGCACACTGAAACACAATGCACCATCACATACCTTAGTAGTAGTACACTACCCATGTGTGTGATACTATATAAAACCAATACCTCCTTTATTTATTTTCAATGTGGTACAAAATACATTCTCTTTTTTCAAGCTCTTTCAAGTTACTAAGTTTAACTCTAATTCTCTATGGATTTCATTAAGTTTTAGTTCACATATCATGGAACAACTTCCAATTATTAGATTTTAGGATTATCATTAAGAACATATTAAAACTATGATCTAATAATCCAATTTTTCTAACATTATCATTAAGCAATTTTATCAGAGAGCGTTACTGGACGTTGTCTCCCGGCACCGTCTCGTATTTTATTAAAGATATATTATTCTATTTGGTGGAGGAGCATTCTGTTAATGATGATTAGGAATACTCACCTGACTCATCCTGCACATTATTTATCCTATCACTGCTCCGAACTGGGAAGTGAATCAGTTATATTCCAGATTTATCCGGATATATCCATTTTTCAGATTCCTTTATACACACCCACTCCGATCACGTTTTTCATATTTGATGTACACAAATCCGTTAAAAATTATAAACTATTAAAAAGTTTTATATTTCTAAAATCCATTTTGTTAAAAAACTAAATATTTCTCAAACAAAAATGATGAATCATTGAACCCTAAAATATTAAAAATGGTTGAATTATGATACACTCGTAATAGGTTCAAGGGTTTTGAGCAGTACACCTAAATTGTTATATATTTTATTTATTTCATTCCAAATATTTCTAAAATACAAATGGAGAATTATTAAACCCTAAAATTTTAAAAATCGTTGAATTAGTGTTCCCGCTTCAATTATAAAATATTAAGTTTTTTTTATAAAAAATATACGTCTAAAATCCAAAATTTTAACTAAATATTTATAAAGACTAAATTAAGAATTGTTGAACCCCAATTAATGGCAGGGATAGAGGAGAGAACAATTATCCTCATTGAGGGATCGTGCACTGAAGTTTCTTGAATGCGAAGTAATCCGATATCCTTGAGAATTGTGATTTAAAGTGTTATGAGAAAATAAAAATTCAAATGATTTATATAATTATATTATTTATAAATAACTTTAAAAATAATATAATATGATTATTTTTGTCAAATAAAATTCTTAAACCGTACAACAAATTAGCATAATTTTTTATCAAAGAGCATTCTCGACGCCGCCTCCCTGCGCCGTCTCGCATTTTATTTAAGATACATTCTTCTATTCGATGGAAAAATATTGTGTTCCTGATGATTAGGGATGGTCATCTAATTCGGCCCGCACATCCTTAACCGATCACCGCTCCAAACAGGGATGGGATTAAGTTATATCTCGGTCTCCTCAACACACATCTTATTTTCCGGGTTCCTCCACACACTCTTCCTCTAGTTCCTTTTTCCATTATTTATGTATACACACCCATTAAAAATTATAAAATATAAATTATAAAGTTGTATATTTCTAAAATCCATAATTTTTTAAACTAAGTATTTTTAAAACCTAAATGGGAAATTTTTAAACAATAAAATTTTAAAATATTTTGATTTAGGGTCCACTCTTTCTAGGCTCAAGCGTTAGCACTAAACCCTCAATTGTTCTGCTTTTGTAAATTATTTCTAAATATTACTAAAATAACAAACGATGGATCATCAAATTTTTTATTTTCTAAATGTTAATGAATAATTACTTTGCTGTTACCAAACAATTACATTACTTAAACTTTTAAACAATCAAATGTTTGCACAACTTTGAAGAATGTTATAATATCTTATAACTTCAAAATTTAACTTAGTGTGGGATGAAATGTCACGTCTCACTTGAATAGTAAATAATGCAGATTTACATTCACTACATATCTATACTACCCATGCGAAGTTTAAATTTCAGTTCAATATTATTAGTTTTATTATTATTTGCATTGTATATAATGTTTACCTTTTTATAATGTTTAAGAATTTCAAATTATATAGGTCTCTCACACAATCTGAGATAGATGCTTACGTTATGTGTATAACAAATTTTTAACAACAGTTTTTTTCTAAAATATTATGTACAAATAAATACGTTTTATTGACCACTTATAGACATATTTTCGGTACAAATTACCATATTTCCAAGAAGCATACATTCAAATAATCGATAACAAAAATAAAGAGAAGAGTTAATGTTAGGGCGAAAACAAGCGCTAATATTCACGCAAGTATACGTGTTCACAAGTAGTATAAGATATAAATCAGATTCGTTCCCACAGAGACTGGTTTAGGTTAAGTTCAATTTATGTACCTATGCAACAATGTATGATTATCGCTCAATGCTAAGACAAATAACAAATTGTGTTTTTATTAAACTAAGAAATTATACTAAATAACATTAACTAAGAGAATTGAGGTTGAATTACTATATATGACAAACATGGGATTCTAACTTCATTAAATACTTCATTCAATAGCCTTATTGTTCTAAACCTTAGCATGTGATGGTGATGACACTAATCGGATAAAACGAAACTGATAAACGCCAACTTTCGTTGCACGAATACCATTCTACGAGACATCCACAAAAGAGATAGAAGCTGAATAGGCACCAATTATATTGAGACCCTATATGTCTATAGAATTTGACAACATAACGGTTTAAGCACAAGTTATCTAACTTGATTACATAGGGCAAGTAAAACGGTTAGAGTTACCCACTAATCATGCATACAATACATGAACCTATGCTAGCATGACAAGTTCTAAACCTCTATATTCACTGTCGCTTCAATAGAGATTAACACGCTATCTTATATGTTAGCTACGCACATAAGACGAATAAGTACAACCAATACTAGGGTAACAATCAATTACCACACACCAGGATATCGAAACAATTAACTATTGAAATCCATAAGTAAATCCCTGTAACCCCATGACAACGATTAGCCCATAATTGAACTCATCGTCACCATGGGTTCCAATGAAAGCATGGTATAAAATAAGGTCTTAATAAACTGAATAATGATTAAAGTACGAATAAACGAGATCTAGGTTCAACAAGAACGAAAATGAGCATCCAAAGTTACAACTAATTCAAAGAATCACAAGTTGAAAATAAGATCTTCTTTTTCAGAGTTGTTCTGTGCTTCTAGGTCTTCTCCTTGGTATCCCAATCTTCCCGGATGATGAAAACCCTTTTTTAAGTATATATACGCCCCTAGTGGACTTGGACCTTTAAAATCGTCAAATTCCACTCTGTTAGGTCACACACACACACACTGTAGAGGGGGTGAATACAGTGTATAGTACACTCAAATCGAACTTTAAGAACTTAAGTAATAGAAAACTTTAATTAAACAATAAACTCTGTTACAGTATGGAACTGTTACCTCTCAGTGATGAACAAATATCACGAGAGCTGCAAGGCTTACAATGAATAATCTTTTCTAATAATGATAACACTTATAGTGTAAACCCTATGTCTGTGTTTATATATTACACAGTTACAAGATAATCGCTAATTGATATGGGATATAATTCTGCTTCCTAAAATATATCAATCAGATATCTTTTCTTCCAAGTATTCCATTCTTCACGGAATTCCTTCTTCATGCATATCTCTTCTTATGTTTATCTCGATCTTCTTTCCTTTAATCAGCTACTGTCCTTTTCTGATTGTCCTTCAGCACTTAAGTTCTGATATCTATCTTCTGATGATTATCTCCTGATAATATAAGTACTGATATCCTTAAGTCCTGACTTCCAGTATAAGTACTGATCAACAGTTAAGTACTGATTTATCATGTTCACGTAAGATCTGAAAGCTAAACATAAAACATATTAGCCATGACATTATCAAATATATCTAACAATCTCCCCCAACTTGTAAATTAACAAAATATACAAGTTTAACAGATATTTGATGATGTCAAAAACATTAAGTACAAATGCATGAGAAATAGACTAGATAACTACAACTTACAGTCCTTAAAGTTTTTACCAATTTCAACTTCTGATAACAACTTCAATCTGTATGAATATCAGAATTTAAGCAGTTGTAGATCTTCGACTTGGCTTCTTCATTTTCTGATCTCTCTGATGTCAGGAGTTGTTCTGGGATAGTTCTTCAACAAACATTTCTCAGCATATCTTAGTTCATCAATCATTCTCCTTTTAACACCTTTAAGCTCTGCAGTATCTTCACCAGTTTGAAAGATTGTAGCTCTGAGATCATTAATCTTTGCTTTTCTCAACTCCTGATCTAGTCTTATGACATAAGCTTTGTCAGACTCAAGATTGAATTCAAGTCCCTTAATACCAAGATACGTTCTGATCTGTGCAGTATTAGGCTTCATATCAACAATATCACCATTGTGATCTCTGTACTTTGGAACATATATGTTGTCAGACTTAACAGAATAAAGCCTTTTCTGTCTCTGAATCTGTTCTTTTAAGTAGTTTGCAGCAGTCTCTGTTATTCTGTCATCCACTTGAAGTAAGAAAAGTACATGCTCCAATTCTTCAAAATACTTCAAAGGAATGGCATTTTGTCTTATATGATAAACCCTACCATCTGTCATGAAGTACAACATGATGTATTCTTTCAAGTAGGTATGGTAAACCATCTGTACAGATTCCAGTTGATTCAATCTCTCAGGAGTTGCTCCAATACCTGGTTCACTCAAGGAAGTTGGATCATTGGTAGTGTTGTGTACTCTTCTTTCATCAGCACTTCCCAATCTAGTTTTATCTCTAGCTTCCTTTCCAGTAACTACTCTTGCTTCAAAACCACTTGCAGTAGTCTTCAAAGATTGAGTCTGTTTTGCTTTAGTGAATCCTGGTAGGAGTGTCTTTGATCTATTTTCTGATATCAAGTTAACTTGAGCTCTGTTAGAGGTTACTTGCTTCTTCTGAATATCAGAACTTACAATTTCTTGACTCTGAACAACTTGAGCCATGTCAGAGGTTGTTTTAAGAACTTTTCTTGAAGTCAGAGCAAGATCATCTTTTTCATCAGCTATTTCTTCTTCTTTAGGAGGTACATAAGCCTTGATAAGTTCACCAACCTTTTTTTTACCCTTGGATCTTGGATCTATCTGTGGTTGTGATCTAGCCAATGTTGCTTCAGTATGTGTCCTTTCTTTGATCACAATGCCTTTAAGCTTTAGAAGTGACTTTTTACTAGAAGCTTCAGATTTAGATGTGACTTTCTCTGATTTAAGTCTGACTTCTTCTTCCTTTAAACTTTCCAAGTCCATTCCTGGATTTTCTTGAAGAAATAACTGTCTTGACATTTCCTCATCAAGATCTAGAAGTTCATCAGAACTTATCCTTTTACCAGCAGCAGAACTTATTCTTTTCCCAATATCAGAACTTGTTCTGTGACTAGCTTGTCTTGATGTAAACCTTCTACCTTGATTATGACCACTACCCATTCCAGAGTTTCCTTGGTCATCTTTTCCATCATCCTTTCCTTGCAGTGTCTTGTTGGTTTTGCATTTGGACTTAATTACCTTCTCCCCCTTTTTGGCATCAGCAGGTAATAAAAGAGAGATAAGTAGTTCTACTGAGGTCTGGATTTCAGTAAGTTGTGATTGCTGAGAAGCTTGATTTGTCAGAATTTGATCAATCTGAGCTTGTTGTTTCTCTTGAGTTTTCTCAATATAAGCAATCCTGTCAATGGTAGGTTGAAAGAACTTTTTCTTATCAATTTTCCAAACTTCTTCCTGTTTGATAAAGTTCTCCTAAATCTTGTGTAGCTCTGCATGAGTATTGGAATGAAGACCTTGTAGATGTTTAGTACTCAATGCAGTGACTCTAAGCTGGGTTTTAAAATCATCAGAATTTAACATTTCATCAGCTTTAGTCAAGTGCTCAGCAAGATGTAAAGCATTTGGAACACATGAAACTGAGTTCCATTCCTTAGTCCACTCCTGACCTGCAGGAGTTTCACTCCAAGGCACTGGTGCATCCCTGATAACAAACTCCTTTACCAGTTCAGACTTAGGAAGAGTCGGTGGAGGAGTATGTCCTGAAGGACCTGCTTCATCAGCATCTACAGTTGGAGCTGCTTCACCAGTATCTCCAACATTTGCAGTATCAGAACTTAAAGAATCAGTATCTTCTGATAAGACAACAGTGTGAGTAGCAATGGAGGCTTCGGCATCCTCTAATTGCTGATCTGATACTAAGTTCTGATCAACAGCCATATCCTGATGCTCACCTAAAATCTGATCATCAGCATCTTGATGCAGAGAAGGTGTTGTTGATAACTCTGGAGTTTGAACAGCATCAGTAACAGGTGTTGCGGAAGGATTATTTGCTGTTGGAGCTTCTAAGAAAAGTATTTCAGGCACAACCAGGTTCTGAATATCAATTTCAGCACTTGTGCCTGGATCAACAAGAGACACAGATGGTGAGTTAGCCTTGTCAGATACAGCTACCTGAGATGGAGTTGATGGAGAAGAAGTGACTGGAGCAAATTTCTTGTCTTGTGAGATCAGAGATTCCTGATCCCCTTCCTTAGCTGCTTCCTCCTCATCATCTGTAACTGGCCTTTGTGCCCTCTGTTTCTTGTACTTCCTTGTTGATTTGGATTCCTTGGGAGTTTCAGGAACTATCATTCGTCTAAGCCTCTTGAGAAGCCTAAAACCCCCAATTTCAGAATCCTTCTGAGAAGTTGCTTTCTCAGCTTCATATACCACAGGTTCTGAAGAAGGAATCTGTTCCTCAGAATCTGATTCATCTCTCAAAGTAATTCTCCTCCTCTTTTGAGGTGTTTGAGGAACAGTCTTTGTTCTCTTTGGCTTAGAGGATGTAGGCTTCACAGTAGGTGCTGAAGAAGAAGGTTGAGCAGTCTGTGAAGTGGAGAGATAGGATTTGAGATAAGTTCTGAGGGTAGGTTGAGTAGAATGAGAGGTAGGTACTGAGGTTGATGGATTTTGGGTGGTTGGAGGTGGTTGGACATCAGAGTAAACAGATCTATAAGTATCAGGATCAGCATTTACCAGGATCTGTTTTATAGACTTAGGAATCTGTAATGGTCTAACCACTTTCTTCTTAGTATCAGCATTTACCAGGTCATTAAAGTATCGTTTTGCAACCTTAAAAGGTGGGGTTTGAGTGCTGACTAAATGAGGTTCATCAGTACAGTAAGTGTAAATAAGTTGACAGAATCTAGAAAAATAAACAACATCTCGATCCTCTGTCATCCTATCCCCAATAAAACCAATTATTCCAGTTGCAAAATCAAAATGAGTTTGATGGATAATAGCATACCCTATGTGCTGACTCAGAATTGGGATAGCATCAAAATTTGAACATTTGTTCCCAAAAGCTTTGGTGATGCAATCAAAGAAGAAACTCCATTCTCTTCTGATATTAGCCCATTTCAACTGTCCAAGTTTTGTCAGACTCTTTTCATATCCCAATTCAGCCATTAACTCCCGAAGGGCTGAGTCCTCTGGAAGATGTAAAGCCCTGCGTACTGTACCAGGAGTGACTACAAAGGATGAATCACCCACTTGGAAGATAATACTGGGAGTTCCACAGTTACCACCATCATCAAAAACTCCAGTCCTCCAGAACCTCAGAACTTGTTGACTTGAAAATAATTTAGTCTGAGTTAAGGCGTACCCAACCTCACTATGTGCAAGAAGATCTTGCACAAAGTGCAATTCAGATGGAGCTTCAACATGATCAAGAATTGCAGCATAGTTGTTTGGAACAAACTTTGCTCCATCAATGATTAAATCCTTTGGTGCCATGTGAAAAAAAATATTGAGATTCAAGTATGCCTGTTAGGTGTTTGAGATAACGTCTGTATGAAAAACCAACGTGAGAAAGAAGAGAAGGAGAGTAAAAGTAAGGAGAGAGATAAAGTATAAAGAAAATAAAAGATTAAAGAAATCTTCTCTCTGTTGTACTTATACTCTGAACAAAAATGTTACCGTTGGACACCTGTCAGACATGCAGTAATAACGGACAGTTACTGGGCTCGAGAAAACAGTAATCATTACTTACCCAGTTGCCTAGTTCA